>NC_056733.1:1562945181-1563087681 GCF_019279795.1 Protopterus annectens
CATTGTAGTTGACTTTCAGAGGTGTTTTTCATATAACATTGGCTTTGCAATTTGTGTTATTGATGAGTTGAAATTAGTTGACTGAACAGCCTAAGTTTGGCAGTTATCATAGGTTCATAGGTTCATAGCTTCATAGGTTGATACTAGGCTATCGGCCTTAGACCCTATACAAGCATAGTCATAACAATTCCCTAGCTATTTCTTCCCACACTATTTACTTCCTGGACTCCTGTCTAGCAGGGTGACTGACATGATCCCCGGGGTGAATTTCCTTTCTCCCATCCAATCGTCAAGGTTCCTTTTGAAGAGGGCCAAAGAGGCACTCTGCTTGACATGTATGGGCAGTCTATTCCAGAGTCTGGGGAGTCTCTGGGTCAGGAACCTATCCCTCCAGCATGTTTTGTTTATTGTGATGACAAGGTTTAGATCCCTGGAGCATGTGGCTTTGAGGGATTGGATGTTTTTAAGTGTAGCATGTCCAACAGCTCTGGGTTTGACATGGCCTTGTATGTTAAGCAGTGATCGCCTCTGAGTAGATGATATGCGACAGAGTATAGCTGGAGTTGTTTAAGGCGGCAGCATAGGACTTCTGCTTTAGGCCTGTGATTCTGTTAGTGAGGTATTTCTGCGGCCTTTTCAGTTGTTGCAGGTGTCTTGAGAGGTAAATACCAAATGGGGTGTTGTATTCTATAATGGGTCTAATGAGGGATGAGTACAGTGGGACAATGACCTCCTTTTTTCCTGGATGAAAAGCCCTTAGTGATGAGGTGTGCCACATAGAAGGATTTCTTGACTGTTGTGGTGATATGGTTATCGAAGGTGAGACCGCTGTCCACCTGTGTCCCTAAGTCTCTTATCACACTTTCAGTGTTTAGTGTACTGCCACCTATGTGCTAATTCATGGGTACATGTTTTTTTCTCAAAGGGGATAACTATACATTTCTTGGCATTGAGCTTGAGCCCATGGCTCTGGCACCAGGCATCTGTTTCTGTAAGGCCCTTTTGTAGAGTATCCACATAATTTGGAGATTCAATAATGGCTCCCAGTTTGCAGTCATCTGCAAACTTTGTTAGCCAGAGTCCCTTAGTATTGGCCTGTACTTCAGAGAAGTAAATGCTAAACAAGGACTGAACCCTGAGGTACTCCACTTGTCACTTGTCTGTAGCTGGATTTGGAGTCAGCTACTTTTACAGTGTGGGTTCTGTCAGTAAGCCAGTTGGCAACCCATCGAGTGATGTAGGGATTAATGCCCAGCTTAGTAAGGTTATTCATGATTCCAGAGTGGGGGATGGTGTCAAAGCCTTTGGAGAGGTCCAGATAGGCTGTATGGACTGCCTTACCCTCATCCACGGCTCTGATGACTGATTCAAAGAAGTCAATCAGGTTCAGGAGACAAGATTGGCCCTTCATGAACCCAAACTGGGTGGGGTCCAGGTTTTGAATGTTGCCAATGTCTTTGTTTATAAGTTCCATGATAATACATTCCAAGGCCTTGCAGATCAGGCTCATCAGACTGATGGGGCTGTAGTTCCTGGGATCCAAGGTGGATCCCCCCTTGTGGAGTGGGATAACTTTAGCTGTGTGCCACTCAGTGGGCACAAAGCCTGAGGTGAGGCTATGATTAAACATGACACTTAGGAGAGGTGCCAGTTCATTTTGTAGTTCATGTAGTACACAGCCCAGGATGTCATCTGGTCCCATGGATGCTGTATTTTTAGCTTTGGAGAGCATATTTTTTACTTGTGTGGCCGTTATTACTGGAATTTGGCAATCTTCAGGTGTTGAGATGGGCCATTTAGTGGGTGAGAGGGGGGTGAAGTTGGCACTGAATCGATCTGCCAGGATATTGGCACTATCCTTGGGATCAGTATATTTAATGCCATTCTGTTGTAGCTCAGAGCAGATCTGAGCATTGCCATTTAGATTCTTGACATAGTTATAGAATGCCTTGTGGTTGTCTTTGGAATCTTTGTCATCATAGAGGATTAAGTAGATATTCCTAGAGGCTCCACAAACAATAAATAAAGACTGTTTTGTTGGTACTACTAAGACTGGTTTGTTCACCACTTGGCCTGCGTTTGTGGAGCCTCCAAGAATATCTACTTGGTTTTCAACTTTGGTTCTTGGTTTTGATCATAGAGGATTAAGCTATGAGCTGTTGATAAACTGCTTACCGTAGTCCAAAATTTAAGTCTCTCAGTCTCCATTTGCCTACTATGTGGCTTTGAGTAAGTCCCTTACAAGGTGATGAATGGCAAGTGGAAAAATTAGGCTAGGATTCTATATGGTCTCATGGACTAAATGCTTGCTAATGACCTGTGAACATATTAATCAGCGACAAAACCCTACAAAGTACTAAATCAATAAAACATAACAATTTATGAAAATAGTATGGAAGGTTCTTAGAAACCTATCACAGGTATTCAAAAAAAACAGTATACAGAAATATATAATGACATATATAACTAAGTGTTAAGTACAAAGACTCATTTCCAAATGTCTGCAACATCATAAATTTAATCACAGGTGATAAATTGTGAAGTGGAGACAGCAAGCCCTACAAAGTGTTTGTATCCATTTCTTGGCCTCTGATTGCTGTAGAACCCTGAGGTGTGCTGTTTTACTTTTAGCCAATGGGCTTATTTTGGATATTTTTATCTTTTCTATGCCACTGTATGTTGTCCAGGTTTGCATAGCCTTGTACTCATTCACTAAGAGCTGTTCAATGCTAAGCAACCACTGTACTGATTGCAACAATTTTATATCCTAATTAACAAACTGCTGGACTAAAAACACCTGGAATTTTTTTCTGCATTCTTACTTCATTACTGTGATAACTCTCAGCTTATTTTTGGCATTTATTTTAATCTGAGTTAGAACTGCTTTTGTTTAAACTCTACTGAGAGTAAAAAACAGACTAGCTATTTCTAGGCCTCTGTTTGCAGTAGAACATTAACATGTGCTGTTTCCTATTGTCCAGTGGACTTATTTGAATATTCTACTTTTTATGTGCAGTCATAAATTACACATCTGTGCAGCTTTGTGCTCATTGTGTAGCCACATTTAACTGTGCACTGTACAGCACATGAACACAGAACCTTACATTTCTCTATTATAACTTCTCCACAAATTCTTAGTGTACTTAATAGTCTGTAGATGCCCAAAGAGCCCCTGGTTTGCATGACATGGTGTGTTGCTGTTTGTGTCTAGACACAGATTGTTTGTTCTTTAGAATAAACATAAATTAGTCATTTAGGCAGATAAGATATCAGTAAATTGAATCCTCACTTTTTAGGCACTACCCACCCCTTCTACCAACATTGGATGGGAACTATGGATTTGCACTTTCCAAATGACTCTGTTGCCAGCTTGGTTGAAGTGGGTGTATTGGGGAAATATTGCAATTGTTTCATGTTTATTGACAACCACTTACTACTTGGAGAACCTGTCACAATGTGTTAGTGATATAGTTATATAATGTTAATGGAGACAGAGTTCTCACACATAACCATTACAAATAAAAAGTAGGTTGTCAGTACCACTGTAAACCAACCACACACAGCTCCAACAAAATGGCCTACATATGCTAAGGATTTTAAAAGTAACCTACCTAAACCACACATGCTGCCTAAATGTGACCTAAGAAACAAATTTCCTCAGCAACCACACAAACAAACATCAAAGGCATTACCCAAAATTAAACACTCATCTAAGAGTCACATTGTCTCAAGCCAAAATCCTGTGAGGCAAACCATCACACAATCCTATGTCCTAGTTATCAGAGTCTGCATAGTAAGACTCACCAATGTACCACTGTCCAGGATGTGCAAATTGAGGGTAACAACTGGTTATATATCGGGCACCAGGCTTTGCCATCTCACACAAACACTCAAGTCCTTGTATTGTAAGTACACAAATGACACAGACATTGAACATGTGGTTACAAATGACTTGAGATGTACCTTCCTGGTGTGCATGAAGACAGACAGACAGACAAGATGGAGGTCTTGGAATATGTGCCTAAGGCAGGTAGGAATTTAGCCAAAGTTTGTTCCTACAAGATTTCCATGCTTGGCAGAAATCATTCTTGATGTCAAACGGTTTTGTCGAAAATTACATTTAAAGGTGTTTTTTAATACTAACACAAATGAAATAGAAAGTTTGAGTTTGAATAAAAATGATGAAGATGAGGATTAATTGTTAAATTTGAGCATGTATGACATAAAAGCTTTTCTTTTAAATGGATGAATCTTTTGAAATTTTGGAAACTACTAGAAATGTAATAGGAATTGATGCTTATGATGCAGGTTATAGGCATTTGGATGTACTATATTTTTCTGGCAACTAAAACAATTTCATGCCTCCCAAATTGTTTATGAATATTAAGATGTATGAAAATGTGGTGGGTAGTTAGGTTGAATGTGAATTGGATTCATTTTTGAAAGCTAGAAAAAGCTACAATTTGTCGAAAAAAGAATGGGATGAGTTACAAAGTATACGTACAAAGTTAGATGAGGTTGTATTTAAACAAGCTGATAAAGGGGGAACTGGGTAATCATGAACAGACTAGATTATGATAAAATGGTGAAGGATTTAATCACAGTGAGAAGTGATTATGCTGAGTTAAGTATAAACCCATTACTCAGGTTTAATGGGGAATTATTAGGGATCTTGGAAAGAGGAGAAAGATAGGGGTTTTTAAATAATAGGGACATCCAGAGATTATTTGTAAAGGAACCAAAAGACCCCAACCTCTATGCTCTACCCCAAATACATAAGAATTTAACATTCCCCCCAGGTAGACCCATTGTATCTATGATTGGATCATATCTGGAAAATGTAGGAACATTTTTGGATTATCATTTTAAAAAAATACTTGAAAAAAGTTCAATCACATATTAAAAATACAGGAGAACTTTGTAACAGTTTGAAAAAGATCAAATGTCAAGAAGACTACTTTTGGGCAACAGTGGATGTTAACTCATTATATACTAACACTGAAACTAAAAGGGGCCTAGACGCCATGGAAAGAATGACGGAAGTAGGCCTTCATTTCTACTATGTCTGTTGGAATTTTGCTTAACCCATAATTATTTTAGATGGGAGAAGCAATTTTTCATCAAAAGAGAGAAACCGCAATGGGGGTGGCTTTTGCCCCCTCATATGCTGTGGTTTATATGGGAGACTTTAAAAATCAATATGTATATGCCAATCAATTCTTTAAGAAAAATGTGGTTTATTTTGGAAGATTCATCAATGATTTGATTTTTATATGCAAAGGAAAACAAGAAGAATTATTTGAATTCATGAGGGATTTGAGTCAGACAGAACATGGCTTGAAATTTTCATACCTAGTTAGCGGCACCAGCATTATATAGTTGGATGTTGAATTATATGTGAGTAATGGAAATTCCATACAGTATAGGCCCCATAGAAAGCAAACAGCAGTGAATAACTTTTTGCATACAAGTATGCACACTCCCCATTTGATTAAGGCTTACCCTTAGGGGAGTTTAAGTGTGTTTATTATAATACATCAGAAGAGGGGGCTAAACAGACATTTATAATGGAAACTTTCAGAAGATTGGAACAAAGGGGCTATCCAGTAACTTTACTACAGGATGATAAAAATGTTGTTTTAGCAATTTAAAAGAATGCTAAACAAAATGTTAAGACAAAATTGTGGAACAAAGGGAAATGGGGTGATCAAAAGATAGTTGAAAAAGAAGATAAATTATTTTGTGTGACGAAATTTTCTACCTTTTCCCATACTGTTGAGAAAGTTGTTAGAAAATGTTGGTACATGGTTAAGGAAGATGTTAATGTTGGGCATCTTTTTTTCCTGACCATATATCTTTTTCCTATGGTAGATATGGTAATTTAAAGGAGATATTAGGTGGTAATGGTTGGAAGACAAAAACTAAAACAGACAGGAATGGTACGTGTCCTTGTGGGAACTGTATGGTAAGTAATAAAGTTAAAAACTTGGATGGGTGGAATATTAATGGAAGATGATATATTGCAAGAGAGGTATTTCACTGTAATTCACAGGGTGTTGTGTATATCATAGGTTGTGGCTGCACGGAGGTGAAATGGTATATAAGGCAAACAAAGAGAAAAGTAAAAGAATTTTGGGATACCTGGAGGACATCAGGAAAGGGAATAGTCTAAATCCAGTTGCAGAACATTTTTTATCTATACATAGGGGGTGTAGTAAGGATGTATTTATTAGTGTGCTGGCAAGTCCCTTTATGTCTAATGGAGGGAATTTTAAAACTGAATTAAATAAACTTGAATGTAAAATGATAATAAATTATAAAACATTTCACCCAAGAGGCATGAATATTGATAGTAATTTAACTTTGTAAAATAAGTTATATAAAATATGTGATAATATATTTTATAACAAAGTATGTGAACAATATGCTCATATTACTTTAAGAATATCCGAACACTGGGGTTTCACTTTGAAATCTGTCAGTTATTCTTTTGTTCTCCCCTCCCCTGCTAGGATACATTTAGAAAGGAAAAAAAGAAAGGAAGAAAGAGAGAGAGAGAGAGAGAGATAGAGAGAGAGTGTGTATCAAATGGTTATAACAAAAATTAAAATGATAACAATAAGTGTTACAGCATAGGTTCTTAAATAGCAGGGAGCAGGTTGGTTTTAACCACTTATACAGCCTTCTTTCGCAGTGTAACGTGAATGAAAGTTGTTTACTCACAGCGGTATTTCCCTCTCACAGAGCAGGTTCTAATAGAATGTTTCTTTCCTTTCCTTTTCTCACAGGAGTTTATACAGAGTTCTTTGTGTGCGTGTGTGTGTGTGTGTGTGTGTGTGTGTGTGTGTGTGTGTGTGTGTGCGCCTGCGTGCATGTGTGTATGTGTGTATGCATATGTGCGTGTGTGTGTGCGCACGTGTGCACATACGTGTGTGTGTGCGTGTGTGCGTGTGTGTGTGTGTGTGTGTGTGTGTGTGTGTGTGTGTGTGTGTGTGTGTGTGTGTGTGTAAGAAATACTGGATAAAATGTTGTTTTAGACTTTATTTTAACACACAAATGAAATGCAAAATAGTGAGAAGGTATAAATTAACTTGCAGTCTCTGCTCTATTTACCTCAAAATGTCTATTTTAACACTTGTAAAACCTGTTTTTCTCTCTTTAAGTTATATAATACATTTTATAGTACTTTGGCACTGTACATAATATAGAATTCATTTCTTCAATTTGGCTTCTATCCTTAGATATTATATTATTCAAATTACATTCTTTTCTATTAATTTAAAGAAGGAAAGATGATCTTGTTTATGCCTGTTGATGTCAGCCCATTGCTTGGTTGACTTTTCTGCATATATGGGTAAAAAATATTTATATGTTTATAACAATGGATGTGATGATGTTCTGTGTTGGTTTCTGTGTGGATGTGCTTTTTGAGCAGGAAGTGAAGAGTTCAGATACATGGCGATATTTGAATCTCATGCTCTGAAACTTAATTGAAAGTA
The DNA here is from genome assembly GCF_019279795.1 of Protopterus annectens. NCBI lineage: Eukaryota > Metazoa > Chordata > Ceratodontiformes > Protopteridae > Protopterus > Protopterus annectens. The sequence continues at coordinate 1,562,952,681 of NC_056733.1, forward strand.
TGACATATAGTAAAAGAGGGGCTAATTTGAAAGTAATAGCATGTTTCCCACAAAGTCAGATAAAATTACATAGTCATTTTGATAAGCTGAGAATATATGTATCTCTTAAAAAGACTGTAGTGGGTCTGTTGCCAACCATATGTTATTCCTCAGTACAAATATAATTCTTGGAATGTATTAGTTATTTTAGACAACACGGTTACTCTTCTACTATTTTATATCTCATAGTGTGTTCTGGTGAATATGATATCCTATTTATAGAAGAGACAAGTTTTGAAAGATAATTATATGTGCAAGTCCTTACAAACAGACAAAGATTTTTTTAAAAAGTGTATTTATTCTTTGAAATATCATATGTGTCTATCATAATATCCAAGCATGTACAGTCTTGTGGTCAGAACTGAGATTAAATTGTTAACTAGTTAGTCACAGTATCAATAGTATATAATAGCATATTAGTAATATAACTTGATTGTTATAAAAAGTGTTCTATGCATTGCCTTTTATCTGTGTTAATCTCCTTTTTCTCAGAACTGAAAGAAATGACTGGATTTATTATAATACTATATAGGATCTTATTATTTTATTCATTTATTTTACATTTTTTGCTGGAAAAGTCCGACAGGATATACCTCCTTTTTCAGTGGAGGCCCGGTGAGAAAAGCTCCACATTTACAACAGGACAATTGTACAAAATATCAAACCATTACAACCGAGAAGTAACACATAGATACAGTGTAATACATGCAGAATTTTTAATGCATCAATTTTACATATATAAATAAGGTTTATACACATTTCTAATAATAGAAGATACAGATATGTCTATCTAACAAATACTTTATGTATATGCATAACTATGGAGATATGACACAGGTAAATAATTCACAGGTAAATAATACATCATCTCTGTCTACTCTTCCCTCATTAGGTCAGTCATCGAGTATAATGCCCCATTTGGCATGTACCTCACTAGACACATTCAACAGCTGGAAAGGCCACAAAAGTACCTCACAAAGAGGATCCTAGGCTTTAGAAACATGTCCTACACAGACAGACTCAAAAAAACTCCAGCTATTCTCTGTCTTATATCGTCTACTAAGAGACGATCTCTGATTGACTTACAAAGCCATGTCTGACCCAGCTCTGTTAGAAATGCTACATCTAAAGAAATCCCAATCCTTCCACACAACATGCTCCAGAGACCTCAACCTCATTACCAGAATCAACAGAACATGCTGGTGGGACAGGTTCATAACCCAGAGACTGCCCATGCTCTGGAATAGACTTCCCATACATGTCAAGCAGAGCACCTCACTAGCCCTCTTCAACAGAAATCTTTATGAGTGGATGGGAAATAGAAAGTTCACCCTGGGGATCACTCCAGTGGCTCTACTTGATAGAGCCACTGGGAACTAACATCAGGCCGCAAAATGCCAGGGCACTTCTATGGGCTAGGTTTGTAAAGGCTCCAGGGCCATTACCCTAGTACTCACCTATGAACCTATATTATCAGGGAAGCATAATAATAAAGAGAAAATAGACCATTTACTAAATGAGAAAAGTTGCTGGAACTTTTGGGGCAGAGACTGAGTCAGACTCATTATTGTGAGGAATGGATGGTTTGGAGAAGATAAGAAGACTAGGGAAGCACGGATAGAGGAGTTGAATAACGAGGGAAGGTTGAAAGAAGGCCCTCATAAATGATTCAGGGTTGGTGGATAAACATAAATTTGTATTCAATAAATGGATGTGATCCTTTTTTTTTAAACTACAGAGTGTTTGTAGTTGTCTATATACCTGTTGGCAATGAGTTCCAGATTTTGGCTTTGCATGCAGAATAGCAAGAATCTCCATCGGCATTGTTGGATTTAGTAACTTTTAAGGAGTTATGGCTAGAACTACAGCACCTCTTAACTTTTAACTGACTTACTTTGACCCATGCACTTCTAAATCAGCCTGAAAAAACCTGCTCTGCAAAACTTTCTACTCCTACGCACTAGTGGCTGGTCTTTCTGATAACTCCTTCTTAAAAGTTACTAGGGTACAGGACATTTGACCCCACCAATTCGCCCCTGGATTATTCGCTCCCAACAGATTCTACCCCGGACGGTTGGACCCCAGTAAAAAACGTAACGTAAGTGAAGCCGAAGTACATCAAAGCAAAAATAGAAATGAAAGATTGTATAAACATTCTTAAAATTGGTTTAGAAAGTATTTATTTTCTATTTATGTGCTTCGGCTACACTTACTTTAAACTAAGTGCAAATTGGAACTTTAATTATATATACAAAAACAATAAGTGTCAAAAACAAATGATTGTTAACTAATCTGGAAGTTCATGGCATTAACTAGTCTAGAGTTTCCGTATAATGATAATGTCATTATTACATAACAATAAAGAAAATTAACGATAAAACAACAAGTAGGTTCATAGGTTGGTACTAGGCTATCAGCCCTAGGGCCTATAAAGTCTAGCCATATGAATTCCCTGGCTATTTCTTCCCATATCTGCTTTGATGTTCTATTTGTTTCCCTGCTGAAGTTAATGGGCTGTGGGTGTAAGCTGTAGATGCAGTGAGCATTGTGATAGCGAAATGGATGTTTGGCCCTAGAATTGCACTTCTAAGCTTTGAACTACTTGCTGATACTTTTTAAAAATAAATTCTCGAGTCCTTAAAAACAATGTTTTACTTAGGAATGTTTGTGCACTGTAGATGGATTAGACTGTATTGTGTGTATGTTTGTCTTTGCACTCTGCAATCGAGTCAAGTCCTTTGCAGTACTACACTCTATCAATGTTGCTGGAAAGCAAGAGTGTTTGCATTTACTCATGCATCCATATCCACTTTCCTGAGGTTCTGATGTGCTTTGATGGTAGACGGTGGGAAATGGTGAAAATTGCATGTTACTGCTTGAGCTTTGGTGGTAGTATAAATGTTCAAAATGAAGAAGGCATATTAACCTGAATAAAAAATTGATTTAATTTAATTTTAAAGAAATTATATATAGTACATAATAGATTAGTTTACATATCAACATAATATAAAATAACGAAATAATCCAATCACCATCAAATGCTGTTCCCTATGGCAATAGCATAAAGTTCAAACATCTAAAAGGTAATTAGGCAAAGTCCACTGCACAAACGATCCTGTTGCACCAGATAAAATCATTTATTGACATATAACAAAAGTGAGCGCTTTCGCCAAAAGGCTTCTTCAGACTTATACATATTATGCTATTGCCATAGGGAACAGCGTTTGATGGTGATTGGATTATTTCGTTATTATTTTTTGACAACGCTGGTTCCGGTCTCCGTTGGCGTGCTGCTCTGCATTTGGATTCTTATAATATAAAATAAAAAATATATATTTAATTGATGAAAAACATGTCATAAAGTGTTATAAAGTAACAGTAGGATAATATGTTAAAACATATTACTAGTTATTATATGTTAAAAATTTAAATGTCATATTTATACTAACCAATGTAATAATTAAATAAAATAAAAATATTAATAAAAAATATATTTACAATGAAAAATTAACAGCATTATTATTGAATAATTGATTAATAACTTAATGATAAAGTACTTAAAAGAATATATTTCGGGTCAAATAGTCCGGGGTCGAACTGTCCACTAAAAAATCACATATACAATACATATAAATTTATACATGAAATTGTATGGAAATGCATTGGAGTCGAACCGTCCGGGGGCGAACAGTCCAGGGTCAAATGTTCTAAAAGTTGGAGTCTGTTAAAAACTTTGCAGTCTTATTGTAGCAGGTATCTAATTTTGCTAGGTCTGATTTTTTTAAGTTTGTCAGACCGGGTGAGGCATATAGGAGTGTGGAGATCAGGTGTGTTCTTGAAATGGTAGCCTTTGTGCTATTGGTTAGGTATTGTTTATTTCTGTAAAGAGTACCAAGGTTTTATTTACATTCTTGGCTGTTTTAGCTATGTGTAGGTTGAAATTCATAGTGTTGCCAATAGCAACACCCAGAAGTTTAGTCTTGGAAACAGGAGAGATGATGGTATTGTTTGCAGATGTGATCTTAAATGGAAAGAGGGGATCTATAGCTCTAGTGGTCTGGAATATAATGAGTTTGGTCTTGTTAGGGTTTAGAATAAGTTAAGCTTCAGAAAGCCATGTTTCAACTACAGAGAAGGACTGCATCATTAGTTGTTGTAACTGTTGTAGCGATGATGCAGCGCATATTAATGTAGAGCATCTGCATATTGGACTAATAAGGCATGCAGGGTAGCAATGTGTAAATTGTTAGTGAAAAGTGTGAAATGGAGGGGACCTAGAATGGAACCTTGTGGCACATCTAGAGTAACGAGTAGTAGAGGAGATATACTTTGCTGCCATTTTACAGCTTGATAGTGCCCTGTTAAGTAGTCTTTGAACCAAATAATGTGGATTGACTAAGGTTTAGTTCTAAGAGTACTTGTATAAGTTTGCTATGAGAGATGGTATCAAATGCTTTAGATAGATCTAAAAAGATGGAGGATACTATTTTACTGTTGTTCCTGTGTTGATTATGATGTTTGTGAAATTCATTAGGGTGGAAGTAGTGCTGTGGTAGGGCCAAAACCCATGCTGGGTCCATGTTTTGGATAGCAGGTTGTTATCACAGAACTACTGCATAATTTGTGAGTGGATACATCTTTTTAGAACTTTAGACAGGGGTGACAATACAGCTATTGGCCTGTAATTGGACAGTTCTAATGATTTTCCCCTTTGTGTAGTGGAATAATGTGTGAAATTTTCCAGATTGCTGGTACCTTTTGTTCTGAGATGGATTGGTTTATTAAGATGGATATTGGGTAAGAGACGGCATCAACAGACAAAATGACATATTCAACTGGTAGGTTATCAGCTGCTAGGGCTGTTGGTTGAGTTTTTCCATAGTTTTTATAGTGTCTGTTTGTACATGTTTGAAATCAAAGGCGCTGCTATCTGGGCTTGCTGTGGGAATTTCTGTGAAGATGGAGGAATGGTTATTATTTCTGAGGGCTAGTATGGACTTTTTGAAATACTTATTAAACTGCATAGCTATAGAGCCTGAGTTGTTAGTGGTTATAGGGGTGGGTGGGTTATATTATATATTCGAAGTTTTAAAACTTTGACACTCGTATGATCTACATCATATGAGCAAAGTTTTAAAACACTGAACATATAATAAAAATAAACAAAAACAAAAAAAAACCTACCTGAACGCTTTGAGCAGGGGGGGCAAGCCCCCCTGCACCCCCCACACCCCCGCTAAATAAATATGCTAACTCTGAGATCGCACTACAGTGAAGTAAAGGGGAAATATTCCATACAGTGATCTCCGTTGAAACTTGTGAGCTTTCAAAAATTAGCTCATATGGTGTCAACCATATGAGACTCAACCTTTTGAAAGTTCGCACTTCTGATATAGACCCGGGGTGGGGGTACTGTTTTTTCCAGGTTGCAGGAATTTATTAATAGTGGACCAAAACCTCTGAGGGTTGTTTTGATGGTTAGTTTGAATGTCTTGGTAGTGATTAATCTTCTCCTGTTTGATTTGTTTTTTAGCGTTATTTCTATGTTCTTGATACACCTATTCAGTAACTTGCATTTTCCATTTTTTACCACAGATTTCAAGTTTTATCTCTATGTATTTTAATAATGAACTAGTTTCTTTTGTTAACAGGGCATAGTTGGCCTTTATTCTTATTGCTGCTGGAGAAGCTAGTCTTTTCAAAATGTTCAGGAAAGTTAAGGTGAAGTATTCTATAGCTTCATTTGGGGGAGATGTTTCACTGGTACCCAATTTCAAAGTTTAAGGGCGGATATGAAATTTTGAGTGTTAAAGTTATTCTGTTCCTAATTTTGTGATAGCTGGTGAGTTTCACTGGATTTATATGCTGCCTAAGTAGAAAAGTTGAAATATGATTGCTGAGACTATCTGGAAGACAGCCAGCATGTAAAGACAGAATGTCTGCTTGTTAATATTCAATCAAGAATGGATTGTCTATTTGATGTTTCATTAATTGTAGTGGGGGCTTCCATGATTTGGGCGAAGCCCAATATAATAGATCCAAATAACTACAAGATCTGCTATACTTTACAGTTCATAAGTTTTATAGCAAAAAATGAGTGTTTATAATCTGAACATTATGTATATACTAACTCCTTTTAATTTTGTTAAACAGGTTAGACCTTTCCTATATCAGAATTTTAGAAGCAGTAAAGTGATGCTAGACACTTATTTGTGGGTAGGTGGTAGTGTTTGAATAGGATTGGGGGGATATTTTCGGGGGACAGATCATAAGAGCTATTTGGGTTATTAGTAAAGAAGAAGACTTTTTGAATGTATTTTAAGAAAGGTGTTATCCATTCGATAGGTTAGACAGAATAGAAGCTGAAGTAATAGAACACCATCATTCTAGATTTGCCTCCATTTTAAAAGGTCTAAATAATAACACAATAAATATAAAGAGGTCACCAGAACCCAATAATAAAGACAAACACATTGTCTTTTCCAGTTTCCATGGCAATCAATAGTTATGAAAATCAGAAAATTATTAGGATTAATTAGAGAATTATAATGGGTAATTCTGAAATTAGTAAAATAATAGGAGAACATCCGCAGTTTGTACATAAGAAAAGTCTGACTATCAAAAAGCTTTTGGAAAGAGATATTTCAAGGAAATTTCTTGGAGTAGGTAAAACAGTTGGTAAATACCCATGTGCCATTTGTAAACACTGTAACTTTATAGGTAGATTTGTTTTTTTTTTATTGAGATCCTGCATCTTAGTCTTTTTTGAAACTAAAGGTAGAAATAACTGTCAAATCATGAACATAGTTTATATAGCTATATGCAGTTCATGCTCACAGTACTATGTAGGTAAAAGTATGAGACAACTAAGAATATGCATTATAAGTTCATAGGTTCATAGGTATGTACTAGGCTAATGGCCCTGGAGCCCTTACAAGCCTAGCCCATAGGATGACCCTGGCATCATGCCACCCGACCTTAGTTCCCAGTGCCTCTGTCGAGCAAAGCCACTGGAGTGATCCCTGGTGCGAATTTTCTATTTCCCATCCACTCATCAAGATTTCTCTTGAAGAGGGCCAGTGAGGTGCTCTACTTGACATGTATGAGAAGTCTATTCCATAGCATGGGCAGTCTCTGAGTTATGAACCTGTCCCTCCAGCATGTTTTGTTGATTGTGGTAATGAGGTTGAGGTCTCTGAAGAGTGTGGTGTGGAGTGATTGGGATTTCTTTAGATGTAGCATTTCTAACAGAGCTGGGTCAGACATGGCTTTCTAAGTCAAGCAGAGATCGCCTCTAAGTAGGCAATATGAGACAGAATAGTTGGAGTTTTTTGAGTCTGTCCATATAGGGCAAATGTTTAAGGCCTAGGATCCTCTTTGTGAGGTACTTTTGTGGCCTCTCCAGTTGTTGCAAGTGTTTAGTGAGGTACATGCCAATTTGGGGACATTAGGGGACATGTCAGATCTATAAAACAAAGGGATAACACTAATACTTTATCAAACACAGTCAAAAATGTCCACATTTTACACAATTTCATTTTGTAGTACTAGAACAGGTTGATTCCACTGGTTTTATTAATGGTTGTAATTTTTTTTAGTAGCCAGGGAGCTTTATTGGCAGATTTTACTTAGAGCCAATAAACTCCATGGCTTAAATGAATCCAATAATATAAAGTGTTTGTTAGAACTTAAACTATTACAATGAAAATAGTTGATTTTTTAATTTTAAGTACCTAATTTATGTTGTATTTATATTAATATTTATATATTTAAATAACATTATGTTTAAATTTAAGACTTGGATTTTGAGATTGTTAATGAAATGCAATGTCCATGGGAAACTTTTTGGTGAGGTCACATGACAATGAGTTTAAAATGAATACGTTACAAGAAACGTTAGTTATTTTTGGTTGCCTTTGAAATTTTGTGGTGTCAAAATGTATTTTTAAAGAAAGTTTGGTTCTTGATTAATATTTTCTGAGGAAGTTTTGTGATAATAAAGGTAAAGGAACAAAAGCACTAATAAGCAGGTTCTGGTGGGGTTTTCTTGGAACTAAGGATTGAGGTTAGCCATGCCACAAGGTTTTGATATTATATATCATATCTATACCTTCTATGTTGGTGGTGTTCTTCACTTAAACACATAATATTTATAAACATTACGACATAAGACTATAATAAATTTAGAAAAGATTAAAATAACTAACTATTCCATAAATCCTAAATCCATGCATATATTGGCTGCTAGAAGAAAAATCAATGAATTATACTCCTGTAGTAGTAAAAACAAGGATACTGAATAAAAAGATATTCTGGATGTTTTCAGGTCTCATTTTAATAAGATTAATCAACAAAAACCAAGAATGGATACACAAGATCTAATTAAAACATTTATTAAAAAAATCACTAAAAATAGACTGTCAAAATATCAAATAAAATAGTTGACAAGCTTATATCAATGTCTGACCTCAAATTTCAAATTAATAAGTTAAAAACTAATAAGGCACCTGGAAATGACTGTATAATACCTCAACTATACAAAATAATGACTAAGGATGCTTTAAGTATTTTACTAGAGGTATTTTCATTAGTTAAAGACTTAGAATGGTACCATCATCCTGGAAGTACACCCTAATATCCCTAATTTTAAAACCTGACAGTGGCTCAACACAATGTTCTTCATATATACCAATTTCATTATTAGATTCAGATTATGAAATATACATGGCAATCTATGCCTCCAGAATAAAATATTTTCTTTCAATATTGATAAACAGTGATCAGACTGGATTTATAGTAAACAGGAACACCTGTGATAATATCAAGAAAATACTAGCAATTTAAAAAAAAAGAACTAACTTTGGTTAGTCTGGATATCAATAGTGCATTTTATTCAGCTAATTGGGAATACTTACTATTAGTACTGGAGGAGTGTAATTTTTCAAACAATTTCTGCCAATTAATCAAATGCCTCTATGAAAACTCCTTTGCATACATTAAGATAGGTTCATATACTTCCTAATCAGTCATGATTATTAAAGGTACTAAACAGGGACTCTCCTTAATTAAAATGATTATCCTTCCTAAAATTCTGCATATAATGAAATCTGTATCCCTCCCACTCCAAAAATATGTAAAAGAATACAATTCTTTGTTTCAGAGATTGTTATGGTTTCCAAATAAGCCTAGATTATCTTTAAACTATCACATTAGAGATTGGAAATTGGGTGCTATTGTTCTTCCAGATTTAAAATTACATTCCTTATCCTCAATTGTTAAGACAATAATTTCTTGGTTAAATAACAATGTTGATGCCAAATGGAAAGATATTCAGGGAGGTATTTGATATAAAGCCAATAATTTAACAAAATCATATCATACTAACATAACTACTAATAAATTTCATTGGTTAGAAAAGACTATTTTATAGAAAACTAAAACAAACCAGTTAACTCTTATTATATTAATATGATAATAACCTTTAAAAGTTTAATTTTCAGGAACCCTGAATATAAAGCATGGATTTTCTTTGTATTTCCAATTGCCTACAGCCAAAATAATATCAATACATTTAATTTAACAATGACTACATTTAAAGACAAAACCTGTTATACTGGTATCAATTACTACACAATGGAAAGTTACAAAATGTTGACCATATCATTAATAAGTTTGAGTTCAGTAAAGATATGTGGTTAGAAATTCAAAATTGTAGGCAATTTGTTGAACATAAGATTAATCTAATGCAACCAATAGTTAGAACTTCTTTGCCCACATTCATTGATTTAATCATTATTTTAATGCAGCAGAATGTAATTGGAAAGGGACTTCTATCTAAAATATATAAGGTATTTAAGAAATCAACAGTATGTCACAGAGAAAGCTACTGGGATTATTTTAGTCTTGTTAATACCTCCCCAAGTGAAGATGATAAAAAAAAAATAATACTCCAATCTTCAAAACAAACTACTTCATCACTAAGGTGGAGGATATTCTCTTGGAAATTCTTACACAGAACCTTTATCACACCATACACACACTTACTGGATGGTGCAGTGGTGCAGCAGTAGCATTGTTGCCTCCCAGCAAGAGGTTGTCCAGTTCGATTCTTGGCTGGGGTGCCTTCTGTGCAAAGTCTGCATGTCTTCCCTGTGTTCATGTGGGTTTCCTCTGGGTGCTCTGGTTTCCTCCCATGTTACAAAGGCAGGTGTCTGGAGCATTTCTTCCAGGTCCTCTGCTGAAAATTGGCTTTGTTCCAAGTTGGACATTCCTGGTAAACAAATAATAAATAAATAAACATAAAGTTGAACTGATGTATAGTAAAGACATAGGATGCTGGAAATGTAAAGAAAATGTTAAAGCTGACTGGAAGTATATGTCTCATGAGTGCATAAAATTAAAAACATATTGGGATAATATGAATTATCTCTTACAGTCTGTTTTTAATGAGAAATTTATGCTGACCAAATCTCTTATTTTATTTAATGCACCTATTCCCACTTGTGTCACGAAAATGAAATACCCTCTTTTATGGAGTATCTTAACATTAGCAAAAAAAAAAGCCATGAAACTAAACTAAACTAAAGCCATGAAAGAAACTAGAGTGAACGCCATCACTGTAAGAGCTAATCAAAAGCCCTGGCAGACCAGGAATGTCTACAGGCTCCTGAAGGAAAGAAACGCAACCTTCAAGACAAATGACAAAGAAAGGTTAAAGGTGGCCAGGTCAAATCTGAAAAAGGTCATCAGAGAAGAAAAAAGGGAGTATGGAAAGAAAATTCATATCTGCTTCCAAGATATGAGAGACATGACAAGCCTATGGCAGGGGATACAGCAGTTCACAGACTATAAGTCCAAATCACTCTGATGTGATGACTGCTTGGAATTCCTAAATTAACTTCACTCCTTCTTTGGCAGATTTGAGAAGGACACCACTGTACCCTCTAAAACAAACACTGCAAAGAGGAGACAGTGCTCACCTTAAACTCTGAGGAGGTGAGACATCAGCTTAAGAAGGTGAATCCTACGAAGGCTGCTGGAACAGACAACATACCTGGCAAGGTTCTGAAGGGGTGTGCTGATCAGTTATGTCTAGTACTGACAGACATCTTCAACTCATCCCTTGCTATGGAGAAAGTTCTCTCATGTTTCAAGGAAACAAGTATTGTCCCACTTCCAAAGAAACCCAACCCTACTTGCCTTAATGACTTCAGACTGGTCACCTTAACCTCAAACTTAATGAAGTGCTTTGAGAGGATTGTGAAGAAACATCTATCTGTGAGTCTGCCTAAGTCCTTTGAGCCACTCCAGTTTGCAAACCAGGCAAATATATTGATTGTGGATGCTATATCAGTCACACTACACCTTGCATTAAAACACCTAGAAGGGCAGAACAACTATGTAAGGATGCTGTACATCGACTTCAGTTCTGCATTCAACACTGATACTGATGCAACTGGTGGATAAGCTCATGAAACTCAGGATAAACAAGCACCTGTAATTGGACTCTAGACTTTCTGACTGGTAGACCCCAGTGAACATGTGCTAGAAACATCATTTCTCAGTGCATAGCCCTGAATACTGGTGTCCTCAAGGTCGGGTGCACAGCCCCTTGCTCTTCACCATCCTCATCCATGACTGGACTGCAAAACATAAGTCAAACAGTATTATAAAATTCGCTGATGATACCACAGTCATGGTTCTAATTAGTTTTGGGAATGAACAGAACTACAGGGATGAGGTGAACACATTGATTGCCTGGTGTGACAGGAACAATCTGGACCTGAATGCTAATAAGACCAAAGAATGATTATGGACTTCAGGAGAAAGACAACAGTTCACCAACCACTCACTATCAAAGGGGAGGTAGTAGAGAAGGTCAAAACAACCAAGTTCCTGGGCCTTCATATCTCTGATGACTTCTCCTGGGCTGCTAACACCAACCATATAGTCAAAAAGCCTCAACACAGGCTTCAGCTCCTGAGAAAACTAAAAAAGGCCAGGCTTCCAGTGTCTGCTCTTTCCACTTTTTACAGGGGAGCTATTGAGACCATCCTCACTAGCAACTTCATAGCATGGTTCTGCAACTGCACAGCTTCTGAGAAGAAGAAACTACAGAGGGTGGTAAGGGTGGCTGAGAAAATCTTGGGTACAAACCTCTCTTCTCTTCAGGAGCTTTTCTTTACAAGAGCAAGAAAGAGAACATATAAAATACTTGCTGATTTGACCCATCTGGCCCAAAACTTGTTCTCACAACTTGTGTCTGGAAGGAGGTACGGCAGCTTCTGCTGTAGGACTACCAGATTCAGGAACAGTTTGTATCCTACAGCTGTGAGACTTATTAATACAGACACCAACCATAATACCTGATACACTGAAGCCTCTTTTTTTCAGTTAATCCTGCTGATCTGACCAATTACCGTCAGCATTACTTTTATGCAATATGATGGCTATACTGAGTCACATCTAAGGTTAACAAGTGCAATATGGTAACTAAACAGCTTCTATTCACTAGACTCTATTTGTTCTCTATCATAACAGTGTAGGGGTTTGGTGGTGGGTATTTATTTATTATTTATCACTGGATAGGTTCATAGGTTGTTACTCGGCTATTAGCCCTAGGGCCTATACAAGTCTAGCAATAGCAATTCCCTGGCTATTTCTTCCCATAATATTTACTTCCCTGGACCCCTGTCTAGCAGGGTGACTGACATGATCCCCGGGGTGAATTTCTTATCTCCCATTTAATCGTCAAGGTTCCTTTTGAAGAAGACCAAAGAGCCGCTCTGCTTGACATGTATGGGCCGTCCATTCCAGAGTCTGGGGAGTCTCTCAGTCAGGAACCTATCCTGCCAGCATGTTTTGTTTTGTTCATTGTGATGACAAGGTTTAGATCCCTGGAGCATGTGGCTCTGAGGGATTGAGATTTCTTTAAGTGTTGCATGTGCAACAGCTCTGGGTTTGACATGGCCTTGTATGTTAAGCAGAGACCACCTCTGAGTAGACGATCTGTGACAGAGTATAGTTGGAGTTTTTTAGATGGTCAGCATAGGGCATCTACTTTAGGCCTGTAATTAATTTAGTGAGGTATTTCTGTGACCTTTCTAGTTGTTGCAGATGTCTTGAGAGGTACATACCACATGGGGCATTGTATTCTATAATGGGTCTAATGAGAGATGAGTACAGTGGGACAATGACCTATTTTTTTCTGGATGAAAAGCCCTTAGTGATGAGATGTGCCACATAGAAGGATTTCCTGACTGTTGTGATGATGTGGTTATTGAAGGTGAGACCACTGTCCACCTGTGTCCCTAAATCTCTTATTATACTTTCAATGTTTAGTGTACTGCCACCTATGTGGTAATTCATGGGTACATTTTTTCCCCAAAGGGGATAACTAATCATTTCTTGGCATTGAGCTTGAGCCCATAGTTCTGACAACAAGCATCTGTTTATGTAAGGCCCTTTTGTAGAATATCCACATAATTTGGGGATTCAATAATGGCTCCCAGTTTGCAGTCATCTGCAAACTTTGTTAGCCAGAGTCCCTTAGTGTTGGCCTGTACTTTACAGAAGTAGATGCCAAATAAGAGTGGTCCCAGGACTGAACCCTGAGGTACTCCACTTGTCACTTGTCTAGAGCTGGATTTGGAGTCGGCTACTTTTACAGCATAGGTTCTGTCTATAAGCCAGTTGACAACCCATTGAGTGACATAGGGAATAATACCCAGTTTAGTAAGTTTATCTATGATTCCAGAGTGGGGGATGGTGTCAAAGGCCTTGGTGAGGTCCAAATAGGCTATGTGGACTGCCTTACCCTCATCCACAGCTCTGGAGACTGATTCGAATAAGTCAATCAAGTTCAGAAGACAAGACTGGCCCTTCACGAACCCAAACTGGGTGAGGTCCAGTGTTTAAAGGATGCCAATGTCTTTGTTTATAAATTCTATGATAATACATTCCATGGCCTTGCAGATCAGACTTGTCAGACCAGATGGGGAGTAGTTCCCAGGATCCAAGGTGGATCCCCCCTTGTTGAGTGGGATAACTGAATCAGTGCGCCACTCAGTGGGCATGAAGCCTGAGGTGAGGCTATGATTAAACATGACACTTAGGTGAGATGCCAGTTCATTTTGTAGTTCGTGTAGTACACAGCCCGGGATGTCATCTGGTCCCATGGATGCTGTATTCCTAGCTTTGGAGAGTGAGGTTTTTACCTGTCTGGCCGTTATTACCGGAATTTGGCAATCTTTCGGTATTGAGATGGGCCCTTTAGGGGGTGAGAGAGGGGTGAAGTTGGCACAGAATAGATCTGCCAGGATATTGGCAATATCCTTGGGATCAGTATATTTAATGCCATTCTGTTGTAGCTCAGAGCAGATCTGAGCATTGCCATTTAGATTCTTGACATAGCTATAGAATGTCTTGCGGTTGTCTTTGGAATCTTTGGCAATTTTATTTTCAGAACTAGTTTTGAAGGATTTTATGAGGGATCACAGCTTCATACTGAGGCTGGTTAAAGGAGTTTTTTGCATCCTGGGATTTTCCTCTTTTCATAGTTCATGTAGTTCATGTAGTACACAGCCCGGGATGTCATCTGGTCCCATGGATGCTGTATTGTTAGCTTTGGAGAGTGAGGTTTTTACCTGTCTGGCCATTATTACCTGAAGTTGGCAATCTTTCGGTACTGAGATGGGCCCTTTAGGGGGTAAGAGGGGGGTGAAGTTGGCATGGAATAGATCTGCCAGGATATTGGCAATATCCTTGGGATCAGTATATTTAATGCCATTCCGTTGTAGCTCAGAGCAGATCTGAGCATTTTCATTTAGATTCTTGACATAGCTATAGAATGCCTTGTGGTTGTCTTTGGAATCTTTGGCAATTTTATTTTCAGAACTAGCTTTGAAGGATTTTATGAGGGATCTCAGCTTCTTACTGAGGCTGGTAAAGGAGTTCTTTGCATCCTGGGATTTTCCTCTTTTCTGCAACAGTTTCTTCCTTTTGTTGTAAAGTTGGTTTATGGCAGGGGACCACCAGACCGGCTTTCTTTTTTTGGAGGAGAGCATCTTGGTTCTATTTGGGATGGCACAATTTATGCACAAGTGGATGTGCTCATACAGTGATTTAGTGTAGGATTCAGCAGTCAGACTTTCAGTTCCCATCCGCATGGGTGTCATGAAGTTTGTCACTTCTGACTTGAGTAGCATGAAGTTGACTTTGGAGAAGTTTTTTATGAAGGTTTCCTTACTTGGGGGTGGGGGTGGGATGTGGATGTCAAGGGTGACTAGCTTATGGTTAGACTTGACTAACGAGGGAGTGACCATAGTTGTGGAGCATCAATTTCCCATGTTGGTAATGACCAGGTCTAGGATATTGGGGCCCCTGGTGAGACGATGGATTAGTTGACCAGAGCATTGGAATTTATGAATTCCAAGAACCGTTGGGCAAAGGTGTTGGTACATGAGTAGTTTTCCCAGTTAATGGCAGGGTAGTTGAAATCACCCAGTATTAGGGTGTTTGGTTGTATCTTAATATTTCCCAGTATGTTTAGAAAGGTGTAGTGAGAATCTTGGGGCATGGTGGGGGATCTGTAGCAAGCTGCAATTTGGATTTCAGTCTCACCTAGTGTTAGTTGCAAATGGAGAATTTTGGATGCATTGTATTGGGCAACTAGCCTTGTGGTGTGAATATCCTTGGTGAATATGGACACTCCTCCAACTTTAGTGTTTCGGTCCTGGTTTGATGGTCGAAAAGTGTGGTAAGAGTTGTAGCCTGGTATTGCAGGAGTGCTCTCTCAAGCCTTGAACCAGGTCTCAATTACTGCACAGATATAGATGTTCTCCATTTTTAGGAGTGCCTCAAGAGAGTGCATTTTGAGGTTTAGACTTCTAGCATTGAGTAGCATTACCTTCGGATTTTGCGTCTTATATTTTGGATAAAGGGTATTGAATGTGTTTATGTAATGTGAACTACCTCTTGCTTGTCATACGTGTTATTTTCTTTCTTATGTTATTCTTTGATACTGCTGTACCTACGTTATTTGCGCTGCATTTCTCTCATGAGCTGAGGTTTGTAATTTTGTTTAGGCTGCACTTGTGTGGTCTTAAATGACAATAAAGTTTCTTTGAATCTTTGAAAAAGTCATCACCAAGAACTGGAAGAATCAGACTACTCCTACTATGAAGGAATTTATACACTTGGCAACTGAAGTCTGTCATCTTGTACTTATGATCAAGAAAGGAACATCTAGAATTACCTCTTCATATAATATATGGTCAAAATTCAAAGAACTGCTGGATAAACAGACTTTAATAATTAACTAATAACTACTCTTATCACATTTCTTTTCCCGTTTAAAAGCTTTGTTTTATAGTACACTCCATTATAAATAGTTATTTTAATTGTTGTTCATTACTGTTCTTTTAGATATGTATATTTGTTTTATAATATTTGTATTATCATATATTAATGTTTTTTGTTACATTTTTCAATAAAAACAATTGAGAAAAAAGACAGAATATGGCATTAGATGTGCCCATTTCATTTTTTTCTCTGCTGTGGTTACCATCCAAGTTAATAGTGTAATAAGATCTATCAGGTGTAACACAGCTAACAGGTTGAGGTTTGGTGGTTTTAAATTAGTGTAGCATTCTCAGAATACTAGACAAATCAAATTAAGTACCAGCGTATGGCAGAGGCCCAGTCTGCAAAGGGATAATGGCAATACGATTAGGCTGTCTAGATAGTATTAGTGTGCCTGATATGCATTATTTCCCAAATGCCAATTACAGGTAATCTCTTTTGATTTAAAGGAGTAAAATTGTCATCCCCAGTTGATAGAGAGACAGACAGATGGATAGATAGGGAGATACATAGATAGATAGATAGATAGATAGATAGATAGATAGATAGATAGATAGATAGACAGAGAGCATGTTCAAATGATTCTTTTGAGGCAGGACTTACACAAAACACAGGTTCCTATCACATCATCGAACATTCAGATTGTCAAATGCCTAAACATCGACACCTAAACGTCGAACGCTGAAAACCACGAATGGTCAATTACGTAAATTTTTTCCCAGGAAAAAATGTGCTTGGTTGTCATTGAGAATTTGCCCTTTCCCAGATGTAGAGCGATCTCAGAGTTGGTGTATTTTGTTTGGGGGGATATGGGGGGCACAGCCCCCACTTGGTTAGGGTTTTAAAGTTTGTTTTTTTTTTTTTGGCCAAGCAAATTTTTTCACGGGGAAAAAATTTGCATAATTGACCATTCACTGTTTTCAGCATTCGGCATTTAGGTGTTGACATTTAGGAGTTTGACAATCTAAATGTTCATCGTTGTAATATAGATGCCAAAACACAGGCTTGTTTTGTAAAGTTACAAGAAAAGTAAATGCTGATGATCCACTTCACTCAAAAACAAAACATTATGTTTTGTTGTTTTTTCCATCAAATAGTATTGTAGTTTATTAAATAATTTCCATATACAAATGCCCTTAAAAATGTCTCTGGATGTAGTACTCAGGTAAGTCCTAATCAAAGCTTTAAACTTCAGATATCCTTCTAGTAGAATTCCACAAGTTAGTCCTGAATGAGCTCTCACACCCTACAATTCCAGTGATTTCCAGGCAAGCACTAACTTGACTACACCAAACTTCCATTTGACCTATTAACTTCCTGATTCTTGCCCTCCAGGCTGATTATGTTTATATAAGCATAACTGGAAATATTTGCCATATTAAGCTGATTACTACACACAGTGCTTACCTCATTAACTGTTCTGAAAATATGCACACACAGCATACTGCATTGTACTTAAAGGAACATTACATATTTTCTTCATTCAACATGTCGCAGCTTCACCCTCCTTACAGAAAAACAGGGGAGTTGAAATCACAGTGATGGGTGTAGCCTACTGACAGTCCACTAGTGTTTTGACTGGCTAGGCCTCACCTTGGAGTTATTGTATTTTGAAAGGGCTAGAGGAACAGTGTCCCCCAGCATAACTTCATATTGCCATCAATCTGCCTACTTAACTATTGTAATGGGGCAAGATCTGTCACAAAATTAAAATCTCAACTTAATACTAATAATTGAAGAAATAGAAGCCAAACTGTATTGCTATATATGCTCCTTTGGTGGCTGACTATCTCCATTTTGTGTTCACAACTTCTTGCTGATATAGGCCATTAGCAACCCCTTACTTCAAATGTCTTTAAGTAACACTGCCCCCAAACTTACCTCTAACATGACAATATATTATGTAAACTCTTTAGTAAAATCAAGAGACACTGACAGAGGCTCATAAGGGTATATCCTTTTTAGTTTGTTAAATGCTTTTTCTCCCTCAAGAAACCATTGTTTCTGGACAGGGATTTTCCATCATTTGTTTATTTATTTAATTTTACAATTTGTTTAACCGAGATAGTCCATTGGTCCAAGAAGAGCCCATTTTCAATTGAGTCCCGGGGAGAAAAGCTCCATGAACAACAATATAATATGAAGACAATGTTTTTACATTTATGTAATATTATTGAAGAACAATGGTATTACACAACATAACAAAAAAATCCATGATTGCAGTGAAAATACAGTCAAAAAAGCAAAAGGTAAAATCACACACACACACACACACACACACACACACACACACACACACACACACACACACACACACACACACACACACACATACACAAGTCAATTAAAATAAGAAAAATCCATTGGTGCATATTCCTGTTAGATTTGTTACAATGTGAAATAACACCGGGTTGACATTACAGTTTATCATGAAATCTTATGAGTTAAAGTAGGATAGGGGGATAAGAGGTGTCAATTGTTGAAACTAAGAAGGGCGGGACAATAAGAAAAAAAAGTAGAGCAAGAGTAGGACTAAACCAGAAAAGTGAAGTTGGTAGTAGTCAGAGAAGCTCAGTATGATGAAGAGAAGAGAGAAGTAAAGGAGTGTGAGAAATGGGGAAAAAAGAGGTGAGTCATGTGGGATGAGAGCAGGAACATTCCCAGAGGGTTTTGAGGTGGATATGAAGCAGACTCTTAAAGGTAGAGTGGTTGTCTGTAGTACAAATAACAGGGGACAGGGAGTTCCAGAGGCAAGCTAGGGAAAAGGATAGCAGGTGTTTGCCAGAAAGATGAGCAGGCTTGTGCAGTTCAAGCAAATTCTGGTTATTGGATCTTAGAAGTCTGTTGGGTAGGTGCATTTTGAAGGAGGAAGCAAGGAAGGAGGCAGATGGAGGGATTAAAGATGAGTTTATGGGCATGAGTAAGTTGAATGTAGATAAGATGGTTGGGAAGTTTGAGCTCTGTAACTTCTGTGTGATCTCCCGTCTTTTGGTTTTCATTCTTGTTCTCTATATGAGTATTATGTAAGAACCGATAAAAGGCAAGCAATAGTCACAAAACTGGGAACACACGTTCTGTACTACTAAACAAGTCTTCACCTGCCTTTTAGTGGCGGTATAAGCCACTTCTTGTATGACTTCTATTTCTTCTACTTTTCTTTTCACCACCTCTTTTCCTATCAGATATCCAAAATGTTTGGCTGCCATCATGTTCAAATTACTTTTCTTAGTATTCTCAATTAAACTTGTCTGTCTAGAAAAGTTAGCACAGCCTACACTTTTGGTGAGAGAATCCCATTCCTGTGAATCATTAATAATGTCAACATAAAGTATATTGTGAGTAAGGCAACAGTATGTTATCTATCAAGCTCTGAAAGGTGACTGGAACTCCATATATGACAAATGTTATACTATATATTGATGTACACCATCAGGCATTACAGATGCTGTTTTTTTTCTTTGGCAAAGGGCGTAAGTGGTATTTGCCAGTATCCCTTCATGAAATCCAGTCTTGTCAATTACCTGGAATTTGTAGGTTCTCTTTTGATTTAGCATTTTTGAGAGACAGATTGCTACCAAACTTTGATATGCTATTTCGTTGCCAAAAGTGATTACAGAATATGAGGCTTCCATCAGGTTTAGGAACTAATATAGTCAAGCTGGGATTCTTCTATCACACGTAGTATGGGCACTTTATGAAATTCTTTTAGCAACTGCAACTATGGCTCTGCTATATATATAAGGTCTTAGCCCTGTCTTCACTCCAGCTGTTATCCCTGTGTTATGTTCCATAAGATTAGTTCTCTCTGTCATTTCTGAAAACAACACTTTATTTCTTAAGAGAAATTCTCTAACTCTTTGCTTTGGTACTCCTGACAAAGATTATTCTAACTGGATTTCAATCAATGAATCCCTGGTCTGCCCTGTATGAACTTCAGCAGCTTGCAAACACTATAATTCAGGATAAGGCTTCAGTTCATTAATGTGCTATATTTGATTTGCTATTTTCCTGTTTTAATCTTCATTTTGTTCTGAAGGTCCTCACTTATGTGTCATAACTCCTCATTTTTTGTGTCTCAGTTTCTGGGCTAAAACTTATTGGTCTCTCTGCAGGCTTCTGTCCTATACTGATTTTAATTTTGTGGTCCGTTAACCAGTTCACATTCAGTTCTTATACTGTCATCGCCTACAGTTTGGATTTTTGGTGGTTTCCCACTGCATACTTCTGAGGACATCCAGAACACTTTTTTCTGTCTAGCCACAACCAAATTGCATCAACTTCTGTAACTTCTGTGTGATCTTGCCACACTTTGTCTACCGATTCTACCTCCTGCCGTATTTTCCATAGTGCTTTAAAGTGGGATATTTTTCACTAATATTGCATGATTAAGCAAATCAACAATTACAGCAGCAGCGTGATGTATCAATTTTTTGTGATATGATACTCTTTCGTGTCAACATGAACAAATACCACCTCCGTTTTTTTGGTTGTTACTAATCTTATACTTACTCACCAGAGTGCTCCTGACAACAGTTATCATCCTTCAGAATCTAGCAGGCCTTAAACCTCTCTTCCTTTAAAAAAACAGTACACATTGCTAGCTTAGTTGTAACACAATGGCATAATACAGACTTATTTGATATAAGTGTAGTTTTGTCACGCTCTGTAAGAGAAACTTTTGTATCATGCATTTCTGATTTCACATTTTTAATAGCAGTATTTTCTTCAATATTAGTATCATAAAATGTAGCAATGTGATCCTTGCTCCCCTACTCAAAAAAATAAATAAATAAAACTTTCTAATTTTGTTTCAGATGTACAGACCTATTTCTTGCTATAGTTTTAGACTCAGAAACTGACAATTCAGTATTAAACTTCATGCCGTTAACCGATATGCATTCTGCTAACGTTACTAAGCTATCAGAGTTCATGAATTGAATCTTATATTACTAGGCAAATCTATTTTAAACCTATAATTTTTTTAATTGAAAGGAATTGATCTGTACCAAATTAAATCTAACAGTACCAATTATGTCTAAGACTATTCTTGCTATTAAAACTTTCTGAAACATTTTGAATTAAGCAACTGGAGGGGATACAGTGACTGGGATACGAGTTCCATGGTGAAAAGTGTTTTCAGGACTGGTACCCTTCACTTTGTCCTCATGAATAAATAGCCCCAGTCATACTGGACTCCCTTTCAATTACTGACCCATAATCAAAAACCTACTAGGCAAGTATGAATTTTTTTTGCAATAGTGCCCCCTTATTCTTTAAGTTTAAACATTTGTAGAGTAACTGTCATCTTGTCCCAAGCCAAGGCGCAGACTTTGGTGTAATCATGTGTTCATGCTCTTTTGCTAGGGAGAAGGGCAGATATTTATGTCTTCCCCAGCTCCTTTTAAATAAACTGGGTATGGCTGCCACATTGATCAAAGCAACACTTTGCAGGTTGTGTCTAAACTAAAGTTCTTTGGACATCTGTTTGTGGCATTAACAAGTCTTTTGTGCCACCTATTCCACTATGTGCAGTTTCTTTCGTTTTTTGTCATGCAGCTGTAAGCTTTCTTTATGGTGTTTCAGAAATTCCTCCTGCTTTTTAGCTTGCTATAGCCTGTTTGTGCACTTAGACCTGCTGAATAAGCATTAGTACATATTTGATTGCTTTCCCTGTGGCCTTCTGTTCCACCTCATGACTGGGAAAAATATACTTCTTCCAGGCACCAGGCAGCGTATGATACAACAGCTACTGCGTATGCACATTTGTACATGTAGTTGTCTAAGGTGCTGTCATGTGCTATGATCTCTCTGTAGTGCTAAGCTAAAACTCATTTCTGTGCTTACATGCAAGAATAACCAATAAAACATTTGCAAGAAAGTAGACAATACCTGAGTTTACCAACTGCAAGGAACAAAGGAGAAGTCAGTGGTGTCCATAGCATATGCAATCAAATAAAGAATAGGAAGGCCTGTGCAGGGAAATAATAGCTTTAGTTCAGTGTATACAGTGAAGTTTTTAAAAAAAGTTGTTTTATGTATAAACATTATAGCACAACTAAGACTCAAGAAGCCAGAGAACACATCTTAGTAATCAGTCATAAATACATAACATTTTACAAAACTAAGTCAGAAAAAAATCTTATCTAGTAACAGACACAAATCATCCTGGAAGAAAAGAGAGCATTTCAAGAATATGTCCTTATTAACTACACATATATGTGCTAAGGAAAACAGAAAACAAAGTATGCAAACCCATAGACACACTATTATTTTATCAGTAGTATGACTTACCATGTACACATAACAAGGAGATGTTGCAGTACATCTGGGAGTTCTGCATGCATTTCAAATAAGTACCTTTTGATAGTTCAGAGAGGCAATCAAAGAAAGAGAACTCCATCATGCATTGCTTGCAAGTAAAACTCTAAGAAGATCTGCCAAATTCTGACAATAATTTGTACATAGGAGTGTTACAAAAAATGTTAATTGTCTTTCATTTATTATTAATGCTTTTATATTCCAATAAAGTGAAATGACCCTCTGACCTTTCTAAACGAAAAAAATTAATTGTTTATTCTGTTGGAAACATATATGGTAGAGGAGTTAGACAGATTTAAGCCAAATGGGTATGGCAATGAATTAATGCATCATCCAAACAACTTTGTAAAATGTATCAAGTGACACATTCTGCCTTTTTTCTTCTTTTTTAATATCACTATAGACTTCAGCAATCACTGTCCTTCTTGCACCTCTGTCAGCTTGTTCATCCTTCCAGGGGATCCCTGCAAGAACTGTTGTTTGTATCAGACTATTCATTACCCTGGAAGATGAAAGCTGGGCATAAGGGAGCAGCCCTGTAATGGTTCAATCCCCACCCTATCCCTCCACAATAGGCAGCTTGTGTACTCTTCAATGGATGCCTACCTCCCTGGATGATCTGTGCTTCAATTTCTGCAACACCACAAACCTACCCACTGGACCTTTTCTAGGAGTGATCACCAACCCACTGTTAAGTGGCAGTAATGTGGTAGTCTTAGCTGACTCCCCCTCCAGGATGGGTGAGTTAGTGATGCCCCCTCAAGTGCATCCTCAACCTATCTGACAATTCATATTCCTGGGCTGGAGATATTCTAAAGGTAAATTCACTAATTTTTTCAAGTTATATGGGTATGTATGGACGCAAAAGGGGTGGTTAGCAGTAATAAAATAGAATAGTTTTTGAGCTTGTGGGAAACTAACTAACTAAGCAGCTTACATAAAAGAAAGTCCCCAAAAGAGCAAGTTACAGCAAACATGCTCTCATTTCTTGATACTGTAATGATGTTTCATTAGAAATGACTTGGTTTGTTATTATTTTATCTGGTTTTAGCAAATTCCATGTGAATTTGTTTAAAGAACTTCTTGGGGATTAGAACTTGAGTAGATCTGAAGATATATAATAGTCTGGGTAATACATTCATTTTAATAATTGAGACCTTTGCTAGTGGTGATAATTTCAAGTTATTCCATCTCCTTAGGTCAGATAGAATGTGATCCCAAATTAGTTTAACATTATTGATATAAAAGTCTTTATTATCTGTGGAAATTGTAATACCTAAATATTTAATCTTTTCTTCAGATTTTATTTGCCCTACCAATGGTAAAAGTGAAAAGGGTTTCAAAGTTTTTAAAGGAAATAGATTGTTTTTTAAGGTTTATTTTGTAGTTAGATATTACTGCAAAGTCTTCAACAGCTTTTAATAGTTTTTTGGTATCTGAAACTGGTGTTGTACAGTATATATTGAGGTAATCCGCAAAAGCAGCCATAGAGATCTTGGTACCATAAAGTATTGGGGCATTATGGTATATATTTTGTTTAATATGTAAAAATAAAGGTTCTAGATATAAATTAAATAATAGGGGGGGTAAAGGACAACCTTGGCTGGTTCCATTTTTAATTTGTATTCTTTTGGAAAAGTTTTTATTGATATATAAAGTTGTATAAGGATTATTATATAATATTTGCAATGTTAGGATAAAATCGTGAGGTATGTTAAAATATGGTAAAATATCAAATAAAAATTTTATGCTAACTCTATCAAATGCCTTTTGTGCATCAATAATAAGTGCATACATATTTAAGTTCTTTTGATTGGCATAAGAAATTAATGTATGCAGTGTTAAAGTATTGTCACTGGTTTGTCTAGCAGTTAAAAAACTGGCTTATTCATTAGATATTATTAAATTTGTTATCTTCTTCAATCTATTAGCTAGAATAGAAGTTAAGATTTTCGTATCTATATTTAACAGTGAAATGGGCCTATAATTATCTGGGTTTTGAGGATCCGAATTTTCTTTAGGTATAAGAATTGTTTTGGATGCATTAAAGTGAGGGTCATTAATTTTATTATTAATTATATAATTAAATGTATATGACAGTATTTTACCAAAAGTATTACAAAACGTTTTATAAAACTCTGCAGTAAGACCATCTGGGCCCGGCGCTTTATGGGATTTCAGCTTTTTAATTGTATTTGTTATTTCTTCAATGGAAATTGGTTTAATTAAATCTTTCTGGGAGTTATCATCTACTTTCGGGAAATTATTTTTTTGCAGAAAGTCATTATTAATCACATTTGTAAGTGATTCATCTTGAGCACCATAAATTTGGGAGTATATCAGTTCAAAGGTATTTATAATATCTTCAGATTTCGTGTATAATTTGTTCTTGAAATGTATTTCTGAAATTTGAGAGGGTGATTTAGATTGGTTAATAATTATTGCTAATGCCCTTGATAGCGTTTGAATATGATTATCATATCTTGCAAGCATTTTATTTTCAAGAAATGTCAACCTGTTATTTTGGATCAAGAAAAGGTCTTTCTGACATTTTAATAATTCCATTTCTGTTTGTCTGTTATGATTCTGGATTAATTCCTGATCTAGTGTTTTAATTTTAGCCTCTAACATTTGTACATCTCTGATTTGGATTGTTTTATAATACGAGGCTTTTTGAAGGAAAATCCCTCTTACTTGAGCTTTAGTTGCCACCCATTCAATATCAGGTGTATGTTGCTGTCTGTCTAACTTAACTAGTAAGAAATTGAGAAAGTCTTGAATTTCCTGGATTATTTCTTCTTTGTTTAACAAGTTTGGATTTAGGGACCAATTATAGCCCCTATGTGGTAAACTGTTTCTAAGGTCTTTAGCAAAACTTAATGTAATTTTAGAGTGCTCTGATAGATAGCGAGCTTGGATAGATACTAAGGAATCAAGATTAATCAGTGTTTCCGAAATTAGAAAAAAGTCTATTCTAGACCACATTTTATGACAAGTTGAATAAAATGTGAAATTGTTTGTGTTAAGCGAATTGTTTACATATTTAAAGGGATCATATAATTTGAAGTTATACTTAAGTTCACTTAATACTAATACTGCTTGACTATTAAATGACCTTTGTGGACTTGATTTATCCAATTTAGGATTCTGATAGGCATTCCAGTCCCCTCCTATAATTATATAGTGGTTATTATTTTGGTTTAAAACAGGATAAAGTGATGCTAGGAAAGACTGTTGATTATTACAAGGTGCATATATGTTCATAGGTTCGTAGGTTCATAGGTTTATACTAGGCTATCTGCCCTAAGGCATTTATAAGCCTAGCCCAAATTTTTGTGGCTTACCCCTTATGAAAAATACTGTGCCCATTAGTTTGTTGTGCCTCTGTCCAGCAGTGACACAGAGATGATTCCCGGGGTAAACCTACGATCTCCCATCCACAGGTCAAGATTTCTCTTGAACAGAGCCAGAGAGGTGCTCTGCCTCACATGGACCTGGATTTTATTCCACAGCATAGGGAGTCTCTGAGTGATAAATCTATCCCTCCAGCACGTCCTATTTATATAGGTTCATAGGTTCATAGATTAGTACTAAGCTAACTGCCCTTGCGAGCCATTTTAAGCCTAGCCAATTATCCCCTGTGAGATTCAAACCCTGTACCTTGCATTTGTAAGGCAAACACCTTAACCATTAGGCCACCCTCCCACTATTCCGTGCTAAGGTTTAAGTCGCTTGCTCTAGTGGTTTTGGTGGATTTGGATTTTTTGAGGTGGAGCATGTCCATTAATTCCGGGTTGGACATGGCCTTGTATGTCAGGCACATGTCACCTCTGAGCAGACGGTATGCGACTGAATATTTTAGAATCTAACATTTTATCTTGATATTGATTTTTTATAATTGTCGCAACACCCACACTATTAGCTTTGCCTTCCGAGGCTATAATTTCTCTTATCCATTTTTTTCTTTTTAATGTCTATCCATTGATCATTGGTCAAATGAGTTTCTTGAAGCAATATAAAACATGCTTTAGCTTGCAGAAATAAATGGATAAATAATTTCCTCTTTTTCAAGTTCTGGAGCCCTTTAGTATTCCATGAATCTATTTCCCACATTCCAAATATTTATTTTATGTAAGTGTTCTATAAAACTGAGAAAACATGGTAAAATCATTTGAGTTTTAGACATATGTACATTATGGAAGCATTCTTGAAATCCCATCCCATACCAGTGCTTACCCACTATACCCCTGGACCAGGACATATATAGATCTTTAACGTAGTAAAACACTATAAAGATTAATAACGTTAATGAATATATATTATACAAGTTAAAATATAAAAGATAGGTAACATATAAAAAACCTATATAATCTACAATTATGTCTACAAAGCCTAACCTATACATTCCCTATTGAACACTACTATTCATCTAAATCTCTCATTCTATCTGTTGAATTAGAGGAGTCAGAGAAAAAACCTAATAACAAAATATATGGGTATTATCCTTCATCTCCATTAAACCTCCAATGTCTACTTTAATAGTAATATTTTAGTATATTACTAGAAATATATTCCCAGATTAATGAAACCGTTATGATCATGAAATATATAACAAACTAGTTTAACCTTAATTATATGTGTACCTACCCTTCAACCTAGAATCCAATATGGGACACTATCCTCAGCTATAGATACACTAATAATCTTGTATTCACTCTAAAATGTCTTTCTATTATTTAGAGAAAAGACAATATAAATTTTTAGTAAATCAGACCTATGTAGGTATATAAACATATATATGGTGCGATTAAATAGCCTAGTCCGTACTAGTCTTAGGTCATTAAACAAAACATCATTATTTATGCATTTTTCAGAAAAAACAATTTCAAGTTTAAGAAAAAACTTATTTAAAAACTGGAAAAAAACTTGTATCAATAAATAACAAAAGAATTTAGCTTTCAAGCTTTGGACAACAAAGCATTCATAATTATAAAGCTATATAACATATACCTGTTGTCATATATATCCACTAATGTATATTAAAAATATTTTAAATGGTCCTGTCTGCTACTTAGGTGAGACAGAAATCAACAGCAATGCTTCCTACTACTCTACATAGACTAATGTCTACACAGATTTAGAATCCTACATTAATAACTCTTATCACAGTATTGTAAACTATTTATAAGCTATACGAATATTACGTGTAACAAACTAGCTATAAACATGTTTTAATTTCTTAGAAAGATTATATAATCTCTTACATTGTGCTCTACAAACTAAATAAAAAAAGGTGTAACATCAAAAATTATCAGACTTCTCAGTGTGCTTAACCAAAAGATTATCATATTAATGTTTAGTAAAGCCCATATTTAGTAATATATATGTAAGTGATTTCTATTGAGGGTCTTAATAAACTGGATTACATGTTAGGAAAGTTAAATCAGTATGAGTAGAACATGGTAGTCAACTGGTTACATATATTATGTAAATACTGCTTGGAACCTTACCAATAATAGTTTTCTAACCATTAGTACAAGATCTGTTTTACCCTCAGGTATGCTTCATGCTTTCAGTTATGGCCCTATATATTTACACAGATTAGGTACTTTACTTGGTTCTGGGTCTAATAGCTGTGATTTTATGTGCTTATGACAGTAAAAGAGACTTCAATTACAGTTTATTTTGCATTCTCCAGTCCTAGAAACTCTTCTTTGGATTTCCGACCATCCATACCGGCTGTTGACTTTGCGACGGGGGACTCCTTAACCAGACAGACTTCCGGAAGTGCCACATCAAAAAACGCACCCTCTGAGGCAACAAAATCATTTCTGCTTCATTCGTGGGAAAGTTAGACTTCGTGAAGGCTGTAAATCTTCGGAAATACCTCTCGGACACCAAACAGCTGAAAACAAAGGTTGTATCTGTTCAAACAATGGCCTAATTCAACAAATTACCAAACAAAGGGAAACCAAGACCTCGAGTTAAAGAAGAAGGTGGATCCGACTTCGGATGTCATACCAGTCGCATCGGAAGACCAGACTAGCTCTCTGAAGCAGGCAAACTCTTGAAAACTGCCAAAAAGGTACATTGAGCTTCTTTTTTTGTTGTAACAGAATATCTAGATCCATCAACTATAAATATTAATGTATTTGGGTATTTCATTTGAAATTTTACTTGTTTTTCAATAAGAAACTTGCAGTATGGAGATAATGATTGTCTGGCTTGTCTAATTTGCAAAGGCAAGTCCTGAGCCAAAGAAATTCTGTTATTTTTCCACATAATATAGCCTCCATTTTTCTTTACAGTTAATAATATTTTGTTGACATCTTGAAAGTTAAGAATTTTAACATAAACTGGTCTTGGTATATTCGAAGCTTGAGATTCTCTCAGGGCTCTGTGGCCTCCCTCTATTGTTATTTGTTTTATAGTTTCAGAGTCATTGAATAATGTTGTAAGTATTTGT
This sequence comes from Protopterus annectens, assembly GCF_019279795.1. Classification (NCBI taxonomy): domain Eukaryota; kingdom Metazoa; phylum Chordata; order Ceratodontiformes; family Protopteridae; genus Protopterus; species Protopterus annectens. Next base: position 1,562,981,866 of record NC_056733.1, read on the forward strand.
GTGATAGATGGGATTAGATCATTATAATGTACAGTTTTCCTCTGATGATTATATTACTTCTCCTGGATCTCTCCTCCAGATCAATAATTTTAGCTTGTATAGCGTGAATGTCCAGATCATGTGCATCAGCTTTTTTGGCAAGCAATATTAATTTGTTTTCAGTTTTATCCATTCTTTCAAGAATTTGACTACAGGAAGTTCCAAAGGATTGGACTTGATTAGATAGTTCTTTTAAAGCTTCTTGAATAGGGAGTAAAGCAGTTTTAATATCTTCCATGTTTGCCAGTTGGTCTGGTTTATTTTTTTTCCCTGGTTTTAGATGCTCCTGTTGTTTTGTAATTTTCTGTCTTTTCGAATTTAAATATTTCTCCGGTGATAGAAGTTCTGAAAGTTTAGTTTTTTTGAACATATTTCTGTCTTCTTTCGACATTATAGATCAGTACTGGAACTTAATGTAACTTAATTGTGGATAGGCCAACTGTACTGAGCACACGGTTCCTTTGTTTGAGACTCTCTTCAGAGTCAGTTAATCTGTTATAATTCTGTTAGATTTGTTAATTCTTCAGGTTCATTCACCTCTTGTAGGATACTTAGGTGAAGTTAAAGTTGTTCTTTGCCAAAATTTTTGTTAAATAGATCGTAATATAGCCTCTGGGTTAGATTTTCCTCCGGTTATATGAAGAGCTGTAGATTAGCAGTGTTTACAGAATGGAAGCTATCTTTGAATTCCAGGTCATACTTCTGAGGACATCCAGAACACTTTTTTTCTGTCTAGCCACAACCAAATTGCATCAACTTCTGTAACTTCTGTGCAATCTCCCTTCTTTTGGTTTTCATTCTGGTTCTCTATGTGAGTATCACTGCCTTGTTAACCCCCATTCCATTATCATACTGAATGAGCTCATCAAGGAAATGCTCTGCATCTCTCTTGCTAAATGCATCAGCTTGCCACACTTTGTCTACAGATTCTACCTCCTGCCGTATTTTCCATAGTGCTTTAAAGTGGGATACAACCTAGACCAAAAGGCATATAAACTTGACAAATTGTTTGCATAAAGCCACAATGAAAGAAATGCAGTTAATGCATCTCTTAGAACATTACACATGGCTCTAACCATGTGAAGTAAATGTAGTAAGAAGAATTTAATATACAGTAACAAATTGCTAAAAAGATGACTACATAATATTTTGTGTGTGTGTGTGTGTGTGTGTGTGTGTGTGTGTGTGTGTGTGTGTGTGTGTGTGTGTGTATATATATATATATATGTATATATATATAGTTTACTATCAATAAGTCGAAAGCTAAAATAAAATGTGCACGTATTAGCAAAGTTTTTCGCCAAACGTACACATTTCCATATATACCCAATGTCGAAAACAGCTGTTAATTGTCGAAAATGTTGCTCATGCCATTTTTGACAATCAACAGCACTCCCACCCTTCCCAACGCCCTACCTAACTAGCCTAAACTCACATTTATGAAGGGTGCCAAGCCCCCCTGCACCCCCCACACCCCCTAATTTAATATTCCAACTCCGAGATCGCACTACAGTGAGGAAAGGGATGTATTTCCCTAACCGCACAGTACCGCGATCCTCTTACATGAGCGAACGTTATAATTGCGAATGCACAGTCCATTCGAAATAATAAAGTTCGCTCACATAACCTGCCGAACTATGAAGTATTCGAACATATGGTGTTCGAATACTTCATAGCCATACTGGCGGCAGCGTTTTTGATAGTAAACCATATATATATATATATATATATATATATATATATATATATATATATATATATATGTGGATCTAGGGCTAATTATTTCAATAAAAATGAAATGGTTGAGCACACTTTCCCAAAGTCTGCTAAAAAAAAAAAAAAAAACAAAAAAACAAAAAGAAGATTTTAAAAAATAACAATAATCACGTTCATGGAGGGGTGCAAGCCCTCCTGCACCCCTCCGTGTGTAAGGCTGTGCCCCCAACCACCTACTTTTATATTCTCACTCTGAGATCACACTACAATGGGGAAAAGAGAATATTTGTGATCTCAGCACAAGGCATTTTCTCATGTTTTTTTTATTTTTTTTAGCACAGTTTTGTGAAAGTGATTTTTGGTGAAAAAGTACTTTTGCGAAAGTGTGCTCACCCATTTCAGTTTCGTTGAAATGTGTAGGCGATCATTAGTCCTAGACCCATATATATATATATATATATATATATATATATATATATATATATATATATATATATATATATATATATAAGCATAGTGCATACTGCCCTTCTCAGCTTCACAAACTGCATAAACCATAACAAAATTCTAGTTGCATAGTTTCATCTGTTTTCCTTGACCTCTCAAAAACATTCAACACCTTCTGTCTTCAAAATCTACTCAAAGAATTTTCAACCCTTGTACACTCCCACTCAGCCCTGTGATGACTCCATAGATATCTGAAAAAGAGACAGCAAGCAGTAAAATGGCTCAAAGGCTTTTTACCATCTGTATCTGTTTTCATTGGAGTCCTACAGGATTCAATGCTTGGTCCCCTCTTGCTCAATATCTTTATAATCAAACTTTTGACAACCTCCGAGCAAGCACTTGAAGATGATGCCATACTCATCAGCTCAGCCTTAACCCTCTCAAAATGTATTGACCTCACCCAGGACTTCTTCCCATTTAGTGAAACATTGCTAAGAAAATATTCTAAATCATAAAAAAAAGAAAAACAAATGTGTTTTATCTCAAAACACTTCTCAGACCAAAATCAGTCTTTCAAAATCTGTTTTGATAACACCATAAAAGAAACAACACAATGATCAAAGCTGCTGGGAGCTGTAACTGAGGTGCACCTATACGTGGTTCAACACACTCTCAAAGCTCTTAAAAACTTGTGAGAAAACTGGTTTATTGCACAAAAGTAAACAATATCTCGCTGACAACACTGGAGAAAAAACATTGCATCATTCTAGTAAATATTATCTCACTGTTATCCCTCCTCCATCATAACTAACATTCATAGTACCTAAAAAATGAAATTATATAGTTGTCAAAGCAAAGTTGTTGGATTTATCACCAGTCTACATACAGAACATCAACAATGCATACCCCTAGAAAAAATATGCTGGCTTGATCCATCACAGTATCTTAACCACTCATAACTACTTACTGCCCATAACGTAATATAAAAACAGTACTATAAAACACCTTAACACATTATTTACCAAACAGAGAATTACACTCTGAAAATAAATCACTGTTACTCACCTCCAAATCTAACAATTCCACTGGAGACTTGGTCTACTCCTGCTATCTCTCCAAACTTTTCAACTACCTACAACTACTCTTAAAACAAATAAAAAAAAAAATCAAAACTCAAGTTAAACAATATTTAATTAACTCCTGTCTATGCTCCTGCCCATTTCTAGGCTAATGCTGTAACTTCATCCACAAAAATTGGTTTAAATTACTACTTACTATTTCACTGCATATTGATGCTATTATAAGCAATTTCTAGCCTCCTGACCATTACTTTGATTTGAAAAAAAAGGTCTTTCATGTCACTTTTCACTCTTGAAAGCTTATCTGTGTACTAACACATTGCCAGACCTCTATTTCATTTAACCATATCTACCGTCAGTACTTTTTCCACTTCTACCTCAATTTACTCTCGCATCAAATCAAACTGAGCAAGTTTTATTTCTCATAAATATCTACTATTCCTAGATTCATAGGTGTATACTAGGCTAATGGCCACTAGGGACTTTATAAGCCTAGCCATGCATCACAAATTTTAGACATTTATATAGGGGTGATTGTTGATTACATGTGATTTACTGACTGCCTCTGTCCATCAGGCATGAATTTTTGCTTTTCCATCCAGTGATCCAAGTTACACTTAAATAGGGTTAGGAAGGAACTTTGTAACACATGGATTAGGAGCCTGTTCTAGAGAAAGGAAATTCTCTGAGATGCTTATCTATCTCTCCAACCTGTCATATTTATATTGCAAGCAAAATTTAGAACTTTAGATCTAGTATTTATGATGCTGTTTGCTTGCAGATGTGCAGAAGGTTCATCAGAGCAGGGTCCAGGGATACCTTGTGTGCCTGGCATAGATCACATCTTAGTAGTCTATAGGAGACTGAGTACAGCGATAGGGCTTTGATCTGATCCACATAGGACATTGTGTTTGTGCCCTTTGTTCTTTTTGTAAAGAACATTTGTGGACATTCCAGTTGCTGCTTGAGTCTGATCAGGTACTTACTGAAGGGGTGTTATACTCTATGATCCGTCTGATGCCAAGCATAGTGATAAAATGACTTCTCTGGACCTAGATGCCATGCCTGGTGGTTTCCTTACTACCTTGAATACATGTTGGTTTCCTTGCTACCTTGAATACATGTTGGCCGAAGGCCAGTTTACTGTTTACATGTGTTCCCAGATCTCTGACTAGTGAGCCAACTCTTAGGGTGTTTTATTAACGACATAGTTTCCCAGGTGGCCAACTTCCAAAAAGGTACTATAATGCATTTCTTTGCACTGAGTTTTAAGCCATGGCTTTTGATGCCAGTCATTTGTCTGTATTAGACCCTCTTGTAAGATGATGGCATCTTTGGCAGATTCTATGACTGTTCCCTTTTTGCAGTCATCGGCAAACTTGGTAAGCTGTGGCCTTTGACATTAGCTTTGACTACTGCAAAGTAGATGTCAGAGAGGTGTGGGCCCAGCACAGAGCATTGTGGGGCTCCATTGGTGACTAGCCTCTTTGAGGAGGTGGTCTCACCAATCTTAACTTCCCAGGTCCTATCTGTGAACCAGCAGTGTCATATAGAGGTTTTTGCCAAATTCCTTTAATTTGTTAGCAATGCAACAGTGGCAGTATGCACTGTTTTACTCTCATCCATTGCCTTGGTGACCTCATCAAAGATGTCCACTAGGTTCAATAGGCATGACTTTCCTTTGCCAAAGCCAAATTGGAATAGATCCAGTGTGTGAATGTTTCCTAAATCTTTGCTGATCATTTTCATGATAATTCTTTCTATGGCTTTACATATAAGGGTAATCAGACTAATGGGTATCTAGTTTCAAGGATCTGTTGGTGGTCCACCCTTATGAAGAGGGATGTCTATTTCAGCGGTCCATTTGCACGGCACAAAGCCTGTTTTTAGATTATTACTTAATAGTAATACCAGTGGCCTGATTGGTCATGTTTTAGACTTTGCAAGAGTCATCCTGGTGGGTCCAATGAGGCTGTATTCCTTGCCTTAGTGAGTGCAGGCAGGACATGCTCTCTATTTATAACTGAATGGGTTAAGATTGAAGGTATTTCTTGGGAGGTGGCTGGGGTGAGTGGGGGTGAAGTTGGAACTGAATTTGTCAGCCAGCATATTCGTTATATTGCCCGGCTCACTGAATGTAGCACCATTAACCACCAGTTTAACACACTGCTGTGTGCTGTGTTTGAGGTTTCTGACATTGCTGAGGAAGGTCTTATGGATGTCTTTTCCCCTGGAAGGCTATCATGACCTCAAAATTGGATTTATTGGACTTAGCCATATTACCTGCCTGTTTATTTTGAGGAGACAGTTCTTATCTTTATAGAGGTTACACTTCCTGATTTTAGCCATGATCTTTTTTCCTTTTGTTGTATAGCCTGTTTAATCTGGGATGCCACTGGGGTGTTTTGTTTCTAGAGTTAGTTTTGGGCTTACTTCTGTTAGGTACAGCAGCCTTTTTAATTTCTTCAAGTCTTTTGGGTTTCTAATATCATGACAGGAATGGACCCCATTCCTAAGTCAAAGTATGATTAAAGTTCATGAAATTAGTATTGTTTCAATCTTTGATGTCAGCCAAAAGTGCTCTTCGGAGCACCCGCAATGTGCCCAGTAATGACTCCTTCTGCAATTCGTATGGAGTTACATGGACTGGTAACATATCTAAATATGATTATAGATTCTTTTTTATAAGACCCATTGCTCCTACTACTTTTGAAACTGTCTGGTTATCTTTCTTCTACCATGCTCTTGTTTCTGCCTGCAGATCCTGATATTTTTTCACTTTGTGTCTCTCTGTACACAAGACACTGTAGTCACTGGGTGTGGCGATTTCAATGATCAATGCTACTCTTGTCTTCTTTTCTTGAATCACTATATCCAGTTTTCTAGCATCTATCTTTTGAACTGTTGGTAATGGGTGGTCCCATGTGATATAAACTTCATCATTTTTTATGATGCTTTGTGGCTCTATGTAGCCACTGACATGTTCGTATAGAGTTTCTGTGAACAATTCAGCATAAAATGCTGTGCTTACTAGATGTGGAGGGGAATTGAAATTTGGCAAACTATATCCCTTAATAAAAGGTACTAGAGCAGGGCTAGCCACCAGTGGTGTGAACCTTCACTCTAGATGATTATCACTATTGAAGCAACACCCTGACTCATGTGCAAAAGTGGGAAAAAGGGGTTATGGATGGATCCTTTAATAAAAGGTAGTTTGCCATGGAACTGTTTTTCACTGTTACTGGGTTTACTGGGGTTAGCAAGTTGATTTTGCTTTTGAAGGAAACATTTTTTTGTTCAGACCTTATCAAGGAGGATGTCACAGTGGGGGTGATGCAGCATTCTTCCATATTTGTGAGTAAAAGGTCCCGTATGTTGGATCCTTGAGTGGGCATATGCTCTAACTGGTTAAAGGTGCTTGTATTTACAAAATCCAGGAATCCATGTGTCTGTAGATTTTGGCCAATGTAGGATACCCAGTCTATAGAAGGACAATTAAAGTGTAGAAGGCACTGAAACCTTACACTGTCAGGGTACTGTTTGCAGCTTTAAACCATGTATCGATAACTGCACAAATGTCAATATTCTCTGAGGTGACGATGTCTTGGAGGGAGTTTAACTTTTAGTTTAGGCTCCTGGTATTGAGCTGTAACACCTTGAGGTTCATTTTATTTCATTTTGCTATGTCATGGTTTGTCATTCTGTCATTGCCTAAAAAAGGCGGTATGGGGAAGGATAAAGTTTTACCAAGTATTCAGAAGCCTACTGGGAATAGGTGCAGACCATCCCTGTCAAAGCAACAAGTCTTCCCACACTGACAGATATTTGATCCCCTTAAAATGACACCAGAAACTCAAACCGATTGTTAAACTCAATCATCTTTTGTTGTTATTGAGGCATCATTCTTGTTGAATATAATATGCTGCTCAGTGCTAGGCTCATACCAGCCTGAGATACATAGTCAGAGAGATGTATAATGTCTCTCTTCATATGGTCTAGGAAGTATGTGTCTGGTCATTTACACCTACATGGACTATGTTGGAGTCATACTGGTACCTTTTTTGTAATGACTTGTTTGCATGCATGATTTGGCAGATCCTGGCTCCAGATAAGGAACTAAACATTATCTTCTCCTTGTTCAGCCTGATTAGAGGGGCATCAATATGTCCTACAATGGGGTCTCCAATGACTAGAGTCCTGAGAACTGGATTTGCCTTAATGGGTTTTGTATTTGGGGATCCACTGACTGAGTCTGTATGTATGTTATTGAGCATTGTTTCTGTGGAATGCTTTTGGGTTTGCTGAGGACAATCATTGCTGATGATAAGGGTGGGAGGGTGACCTAATGGTTAAGGTGTTTGCCTTACAAATGCAAGGTACAGGGTTTGAATCTCACAGGGGATAATTGGCTAGGCTTAAAATGGCTCGCAATGGCAGTTAGCTTAGTACTAATCTATGAACCTATGGGTGTTCTAGAAGACCTTTTTTGTGTAGGAAGATTACATTTAAGTGCCTCAGCATATGTTGATCTACATGTGTATTGTGGGAAGTGCTGTGTGCATGGTTTTGACAATCTGACGTGTGTTTTTATGTGAGAGTTTAGCCTCCAGTGACATTGTGTATGTACACCAATCCTATACTGTATCTATTACTTTATGGATTAAGTGGTTGTCAGTAAACATGAGACATGCAATGTAACTTATGTTTTCCAGGTTCTTCATAATACTGCATGATTTAAATTATTTTCATTTACCTTACTTTATTGTACATTTCCATTTAATCCTTTGTCGCCGTACTGAAAATGTTATCCACCGTGACTCTTAGTTTTAATAATACTGTTGAAAAGAGTTTTAGAATAGTCAGACATCTCCTGGTTAACAAATTCAAATAATTGGAAACAAAATAAATATATATATAAAATAAATGTTGTACAGTTAGCTTTACTAGATAAAAGTATGACAGAGAAAGGAGACATAAATCATATTAATCATAAGGAAAATAGGAACAGATGGAATGTATGTGAAGAGAATACAGTTCTAGTTAGAGGCTGGTATACTGTGGGTAAGTTGGTGAGAAGAATGGACAGAGGAGAGAGAGAATACATAAAAAAATAAAAGCATATAGGCAGTGAGAAATGCAATTTGTAATTGTAAAAATAGTTGTGAGTTTCTATAGTGGCTGTTAGCCAAATGGTGTATGCTAGTCTATTTATGATTCCATTAGCCAATGTCGGGAAAACTTTTACAATAAGACTTTTCAAAAAGATAGTTGTGTAGAGCACTGGGAAAATGAATGTGGGAATGAAGGTTTCTAATGTTAAATGTAGGTATTTGTCATAAAGCAGGCACAGTTTTAACAAATGTACTTTTTAAGGTAGCCAGAATAAATTATTGTCTTTTTAATGTAAGCACAGTGGCCTGATCAGGGCTAATAATGAGTTGCACTAGTTAATGTATTGACTGCCAGGATGCTGTGCACCATTAAACCTGAGCAATGTAAGTGTCAGTTGCTGTCATTTCATATGTCCTTTTATTTCATGTTCAAATGTGGACATTGTCATTTTTGTAGTATATATCTGAGGGGCCCTTTATAGTATTACAACACTGGCCTCATACATTAAAAGTCCCTGGACAGCTCACTTGTATAACAAGGGGAGTGTTTTGCATTAGTCTATGCAGTGGATGTGACACATTTTATGTAGGGATGACCACATGCACTTAATGGAACATATTAGGGAGCATGTACATACTATTAACATTAAAGACACAAAAAGTGCTTTATTTAAACATACGTTGGAATGTAAGGCATACAAAACATTTGTATTTTCCATTTTAGAAGTGGGAACTGTAGATTTGAGGGGAGGGGATTTTAAAAATGATTTAGAACAAAAGGAAACATTATGGCAGATAAAATTGGAAACAGATAAAAGGCCAGGGTTGAATGAAACTATTAACATAACATTTTTTTTGAAGTATAGGAAGTTGAAAATAAGTAAACTATAAAAATATATAATTTGATTTTATGCCTATATATCATACATTTTAATCATGTGTATTAATTGTAATTGCTTTATTGATTAATTGGAATTTAGGTAATTCATGGGACTATATATAAAATCACAGCTGATGTTTTTATTTTGTATTCTGAAGAAGTCTTAAGACGAAAGCATGGAATTAAAGTGTGTTACACTAAGTGGTGGTTGCATTCCCAACTTTGGAGCCTTTATTGACCATTGGGGCCAATACTTTCATTTGGTTTTTGATTTTGGTATTGGTTTTGTCATGTTTTTGGCTTGTAGTCCTTTTACTTTATGTCAGACACTAAAGCCTCACACCTTCCTCAACTACAAAACAGTGAAAACTAGCTGCATCAGTCCCAACACACAAGTACTTTAACGAGAAGCAATGTGTATATCTGACGAAGTGCTGCAATCAAAATGTTGCAGTAAGTAGCCCATTAGAGTGTAGTTAGAGAATGTGAAATTATTGCATTTTAAAATAATTAGCAGAATATTTTTCAGATTTTGGGAGTCAGGTTAGTAAGCAACTGGTGTTGCTGATGGATTAGAACAAAGATTGACTGCTCATACAGAGCTTTGGAGGAGACGGATTAGAACAAATTAGCCCCAAGCAAAGTAGACAGGAATTATGCACAGCACATAATAGACTAGAAAATTATATTTATGCACTGATGCATGTCATGAAATCTGTTTGACAGAAAACATGTGCAGCTCATAATGGATCAGGAAATTGCATTTATGCACTGGCACATTGTCATGAAATCTAGTAGAAGAGAATTGTGCACAGAGCATAATCATACCTCTCAACCTGTTAAAGCAAGAAATCTTGACAAAGCCATAAATAAAAGTGGGACAAAAGCCCAAAATAGGGAAAACTTTTAAATATTACTCTTACAAACTTAGAAAGTTGATAGAATAACAGCTTTTGCATTAGCATGTATTTTCTGAAGGGTATGAAATCTAAAACTCATATGTCTGTCATTATTCTCTAACTTCAATCTTTAATGATTTGCTACTAATTTGCCAGAAAAATCACAATTTTATAAAAAAATGAACCAAAAATATGAGGCAAAAATCTGTACAGTTGAGAAGTATGAGCATACTGGATCAGAAAATTGCATTTATGCACTGGTACACAATCATGCATCATGAAATCAGGAATATACACAGCCCATAATGGACCAGGAAATTGTATATACACACCAGCACACCTCCATGAAGTCTATTAGACAGGAAATATGCAAAACGCACAATGGATCAGAAAACTATATTTAGGCACTGGTACACTCATAAAATCTATTTGACAGGAAAAATGTACAACACACAATGGACCAGGAAATAGTATTAATGCAGTAGTACACCTTCATTAAATCTGTAGGCTGAAAAATTGTAAAGCACATAAGAGACCAAAAATTTGGTTTTACACACTTGTAGACTTTCAAAAAATCCATTACAGTGGTAATTTCAGGATAAATAAGGCAATTCTGTTAGAATCAGACAATAGGACAACCATTTTTCCATAAATGAGCCATTATTTAACTGTAAAATTAACAGCCCATCTCCTTACAACTTTACCTCATTCCGGGCATCATAATTTCAAATCCTTTACCTGATAACACATACACATGCTTTATCTTTCTGGCAACACATGCAATGAGCTGTTCTAAATGCTATGGCTTAATCAGATATCAGAAACAGCTAGATGAAGATGACCATATTCTGGTGACTTGAAAATCAGTTTCTGTAAAAATTACATAACAACAATTTTTCAGTTTATAACCAAGGTATCTTAGTTATCATCTAAGCCAGATATACATTTCCAAACTGTAAATATGCAGTAATGGGAGACATACATTTGATGAGGGTTAAACTCAATGACAGCCTAGACATCTAACTCTATTATTCAGTTTATAATACAAAAGTATTTTTATTGTTCAGAGTCATGCGGTTCCACCTTCCATGACTCTCATCTGTGAAACACTGTCCAAAGAGGATTTATTTTAGCCAACTGCAATGAAATGAACAGTGTATTGCTATTACCGTGTAAATAAGACACCTCGTTTTCTCCTCTTTATAATGAAAAAAAATATATATGTTGAACAGATTTTTTTTTTTTGCTACTAGTGCTATGAATCAGTCTGTCATTAGAAATCTTCCCTAAATTATATACATTTATTTATTTATTTATTATTTATTTATTTAACATTTGTTGACCAGGAAAGTCCGACTAGGTTCCACAGATCCCGTTTTCAGCGGAGGCCCGGGGAGAAATGCTCCAGAAGCATGTTTTTAGAATGTGACATTAATTGTAAACAGTTTCCTCTGCAGAAGGGAAAGGAGGATAAAAGCAATACATGGCAACATACCTCTCAACTGTATTGATTTTCACAGAATGTCCAGATTTTCACCTCATATTTTTGTTCGTTTTTTCACTAAATTGCGGTTTTGTCCAGGTCCCCTTCAATAAACGCATCACACCGAATGACATTTGATGACCATTATTAAACTTTCATAACATAGCTTTGATAACCAATACTTATTTATTACAACTAAACACAGTATAGCTGGCTGATTTAATCACAGCATAAGCATCCATGTAATGTTAATCAGGACAGCATGACTTTCCTCATCCTGACCAAGTAAGCAGCGTCCATACCTCTACTCACTTTATTTATGAAGCAGCATCCAACTACTCACTTCATCTACCACTTATTGAATTACACCTCCAACCAAATAAGCAGCATCCTTACCTCTGCTCGTTTATATTTACCACCTATTGAACTAAACATCCAACTAATAAGCAGCATCCTTACCTCTGCTCGCTTATATTTACCACCTATTGAACTAAACATCCAACTAATAAGCAGCATCCTTACCTCTGCTCGCTTATATTTACCACTTATTGAATTAAACATCCAAATAATAAGCAGCGTCCTCACCTCCGCTTGCTTGTTTATTGAAAGGAACATCCAACACCAGAGGGAGAACAGAAGAGGGCAAGCCTGTCCCTCTTCTCCGCCCTACCTAAACTGATAAACTAACCACAATCCCCACCAATTCCCAACAAAGGGAAGGGTGGGTAGCAAGTTCACTCCAGAATGTGCTCCTTTACCCAGCTACACTTGCCTAAACCCTTTAAGCTCCTCCCCTACCCTTATCTCATTTCCTCCCACTCATCCCACCTTCCCATTTAACCCTTTATCTCCCCCACCCTCTTAACTCCCAATAATACATTTATCTAACCCCCCTTTCTGAAGATGTCCCTGGACAAATGGGTTTATTACCAAACCTCATTTGTCCCGGTCCCCTTCAATTTATACATCACACCGAATGACATTTGACGACCTTTATTAAACTTTCATAACATAGCTTTGATAACCAATATTTATTTATTACAACTAAACATAGTATAGCTGGCTGATTTAATCACAGCATAAGCATCCATGTAATATTAATCAGGACAGCGTGACCTTCCTCATCCTGACCAAGTAAGCAGCATCCATACCTCCACTCACTTACTTTATTTATGAAACAGCATCCAACTACTCACTTCATCTACCACTTATTGAATTAAACATCCAAATAATAAGCAGCATCCTTACCTCTGCTTGCTTGTTTATTGAAAGGAACATGCAACACCAGAGGGGGAACAGAAGAGGGCAAGCCTGTCCCTCTTCTCTGCCCACCAACTTAACCAGGCTGTTCCTCCTCTCTCCTACCAAAATTTCAACAACCTAACCACCAATACAAAGGAGTGGTGGTTTAGCCAAACATCATTCGGTGTACTCATATACTCTAAACCTAGCTGGACTCCTATCAAATGCCCCAAAAGCCCTGTCATATGAACACCAAAAGCTTACACTTGACTAACATTTAAAACCCAGTGATGCCTTTCCAGTACTTAAATAATAGCCATATCTCTACATAACTTCTGTATATTAAATCCTCATTCATTTGACTACCAACTTTAACATCAAATGAGCCCCGGGACATTACCTGCCCTAGGCAACACCAAAACGTTAAACCCAACACCACGTGAAATTACAAAAGGGCAATTGCCTACCATTGTCCTCACAGTAGCCCTACATAATAAAGTTCAAAAGCAATCCTGCCATCCTCCACCTATCCAGTAGAAATTTAGCACCTTATGGCCATCCTAGCCTTTATTAACCCTCAAAACACTTGAAATGAGTACATGCAGCCATAACATAAATGCCGCAGAAACTGTAACCCCCTGAACTCTATACCCCAACACCAATCCCCACAACCAAGCCCATCTTGACAGTAATCAAAGTCCACCTATTTTTCTTCTCAACCTACCCCAACCCTTCAAACCAATGACAACTAACCAAATTAACTCATTTAATCTGAACTGCCTTACTTTGCTCCCAGGCCTGTCAAATAACAATCTTCCCATCAAAATTGTTCCCACTGACCAGTGTAGCCCACACCTAGGTAAACTAGCCTCACCCTATCACATTACTGACTTATAAAAGAGGTGTTCTGAACTCCTGCTGCAAACCTTTAACTTTAACTTAACGTGATACACCTCTGCGAACAAGCACCACAACCTGCCCCACTGCCATCTTACACAATTGAAATGTACCCTAATCTCCAATACCCACTAACCTAGTTGACGTTAAATTGAAAGTCCAAAAACTCAGCATCCACAATTGTTCCCCATCCTATCATCCAAACAAAAACTACCCTCAAAATTATGCCCCCAAACCCAACACCTCCTATAAAATATGTACACAAATGCAAATTCCCATGAGCCATGCTATCCATCTGCCCTAAGTGCCATCCCTGTGAATTAACCCAAAGGCAACACAATGCTAGAGTACACCAACTTATTGACCCCTACCCAAACAACCCACTTAAACTGGCCAACATGCAATTCAGTAACCCATAACTCCCCGAAAAAAAAATACATTTGGAGCAAACACCCACCTCATATATATAGAAAAACCTCATTATCCCTCTAACAAAAGGATGGGTGACTAAATTCACCAATTCACCCCAGGGTTCCACCCATATTCATCAAAGGACAATCTGTGCAATATGCGGAAATCAGAAATTTAACTTGGCTAACCTACAAGGGCCCTAAACTATTAACCTCAGCTTCCCATGCTCTTATGATTGTTGTGATTCTATGCCACATGTAAACCCCAAACTCCCTATAAACAGCCCCCAGCCCTGCATTACCTTGCCCAAACATACGTCCCCCTGGAACCCCCTTGTGCACCACTGCAACAATGAAAATCCACACAAGAAAAATCCATTACCTTTCAAAGCCATTTCAGCAGGGCACTGACTGCTGCTCACTCAGTGTTCACCCATCTCTGACCTCATTGTGCACCACTCAAACAACCAGACGTTCCAATGAAACAGGCTCCATCACTTCCAAATCCTCTTCCTTCAGGTCACCAACTGCAGGCCATTCAATTCTGCACCTCTGCAATCTGCAAAAGAAAACAGATCAGTCACCTAGCCTTCTCAGAACTGAAACCATGATGAACCTCAAACCCTACCCCTTGTGGCTATGCAGCAAACACCTCATCACTATGACCCCCCCCTTCTACATTATGTTATCTGTCAGATATGAGAATCCCAAATGGAAAACCCCAAAGTTTAAAGCAGGGCCTCCATAATGAGCTTAATCTGCCTTTTCTGCTATCTCAAAACAGCAGCATTGTTACACCACTTCCATCCTGCAAACAAGGTGAACAGAACTGGGCACTGATCAAGAACTCTGGAAAAAGTTATCAACAGGTGAACAAAATGTCCAAACCAGGGTTGATACCGTAACTTACTTGTCCATCCTTATTCACCAGATTCTACGCTCCATGATTTACCATAAAGCCACATTCTTAATTAACAAGCAACCCAAAGCACACTACCATATCCTGGACGAAATGTGAAAACATACATACCATTGAGTGGCATGCACTCAACCTCAACCAGTACTCTGCTAAACCTTTTAGTGGGTACTCTCCTGTCTCCAACCACAACTGTGCATGTACAGCTATAGTCCAGCTATAAGCTCACGATCCTCACCCTGGAACCGCTGCCCTACCAACCAGACTCTGCAACGGAACCAAACAGAACAGATGCAACTGCTCGGCCAGCTGTAGAAAAGGCCAAGACAACAAGTTTAAAGTCCAAATGGTGACACTTCCAAGTGCTGCAATTAGGGTTGCCACCTTCCTTCACGTCTAAAACCTGAGCAAAGCCACACCCCTCGCATCACCAGTAACCACACCCAACCCCTCTCCCGCCAACATACCGCCTATTTTGTGACATCACGACATCATCACTCAATGGGAATGCCCTCTTTTTTTGTTCCCGCCGCCTGCTTTTGGCTGATTTACTATGCTTTTCTGTTAAAAAAAGCATAGTAAATCAACCGTTAAACTCCGCCTGCTTTTGGCCGATTTACTATGCTTTTCTGTAAAAAAAGCATAGTAAATCAGCTGATTTACAAACTCCGATAGTCTGTTTCCTTTTTGAAACAGAATACCTGAGTTTGTACAGTGTTTTCCTGACTACCGGAGAATCAGTTTGATTTCCTGATAGTCCGGAAAAAAACCTGAGGGGTGGCAAGCCTAGCTGCAATTGCAAATTTAAGGACACTCCCCATGGCATCAAATGCAGTCTTGCAAAGCTAATCAACCAAAAACCTACCTGATTATACCTCCTGTTGTCACAGACGTGATGATGCCCTTGGATTATTAAATACCCGGTCAAAGGGCAACATTATAAATGCTAGTTAAGCCACATTTCCTGTCCTTCGAGAATAGTTCTCATTTCAGATCTGCCACAATGAAGTAAACTAGTACCCTGCAGTCATTTCTCTTATAAACGGGGGCAACTTCTGAAACACTGCTCCAACAACCTAACATTCCAACAGATAACAGGTGTTGCATCAACAAGAATGGTAAGAGACAGCTCCATGACCACAGTCTCAGACACCCTACAAAATCTCAGGCAGCTGAGCAGCACAGTGCTGTACAGTACCACTTAATACCCCTAAATATTGCCTATACAAACTTATAAAGTTGATACACTAGCCTGATTTGCCCTCAAGCATGCCTCTCCACCTTTAAAAGCAAGAGTATGAACAACACTATAAATAACATGGGGGAAAAAGTTGCAAAATTAGGGAAACCATGTTTTCATTCTCTCTTTATTTATTATTTTTTTTTTAATATCTTTATAATTCCTTCCTTAAGCCAATGGCCCAGACCCTCCTGCCACACCAATACAGCAGTGCTGCTCTCTTTCTGAAAAGATGTGCCAGCACCTTGGCAGACAACAACATGTCATGAAAACGAACCAAGCATGAGGCAAAACACTGGGAGATTGGCGCATGTCTCCCAACTTCCCCCAGCAAGAAGCCAGACAAAAGCACAATCCCGCTGACTGCCCACAAGAAACAACCACCCTCCAAATGGCTCCCACAAACTTAAATCCAATGGAACAGAGTAGACATCAGCATGAAATCCCTAATGGCCAGTCTTCTGACCAGGAAGCACAAACTATCTTCACGCTTACCCCTCGACAAAAATGGAGATTTGGATTTGGTTTAAACTAATCACCGCCATTCGGTGAATACCAACAGAAATTCTCACACCAAACCCAATGCTGTATGTGCTACCAGAACTGTCTGTGACTTAAATTAAAGGAATAATGACCACAACAATCAATTTTGTTCCAACCATGCCCATCCCAACTCTAACCGAAATCAAAGTTTATAAAAGCAATAGTAATGTGAAAATTGACAGTTTTTGTGGACAGAGTATAATTGTACAACTTCCCACAATTATATCTGTTATCCTGATAATATTTAAAACAAAATGCAGTGTTTGTTGTCCAAGTACAATATTGCTCTTAACTTAAAATGAGGCTAGAGTAACAGGTTTTGTGTTAGTATGTATTTTCGGAAGGATATGAAGTCTAAAACTCAAATGCATGCTGGAGGAACCCTCCCCCAATAATATTAAATGACACTCCGCGCATGCATGGAGAGTGACCGTTACTCACCCGTAAAACACCACAGCAGGTACTCATGGTTTGATTGGGTTTAATCCACAAGTTTGTTGCACCAATATAAAATTATGATCATATTAAATGGCAGGAAATGCAATAAGCCAGCCCATCTCAGAAAACCATGTGCCCCCCCCACCACCAACAAACCGACTGAGGGGAACTCATCCCCAAACAACGATAATCCTGTGCAACAACCAAAGGAGGTGCACTGCAACTCTCTACCCCCAACAACCTGGCCAGGAGGGACGTCATCAGAACACAAGCAGTAGCCATGGCTGAAAATACCTAAGATGACCCAACAGAGAACCAGCAACACAACAAAAACCCTGTACACCCACAATGAAAAAACAAAAACACTAAGCGAGACAACCGGGACACTGACCTCCATCTAGTCCATGTGAACGGCAATAGAATCACATGCAAGCCAGCAGTCTGCACATCTAATGGCACCCCCGCCATGGTTTTATGCCACTATCCAACATTGTAGAGAAAGCTGTGGTACTACCACCACTTCTAATGAATGATATAGCTGAGCGACAGCCTCTGGGATTCCTCTGTCTCCTTCCTTCTTGACCAGAGGGAGCTACCCCATACCTCATACCACTCCACCAACAGTAACTGATAGGATCAATTAAAACAAATAGTAAAACAGCATCAAAGTTAAGGGTGACATAATTAAAATTCCTACAGTAGCTCATTCTTCAATGAATGCATACATGGCCCCCATGCAAACCAGCAAAATTAATATACCTCTGACACTTGAGACAATAATAATGTATAAGCACTAAGGGTGCCCACTACCCCACCAATACATGAAGCACACTCGCAACTGTTATCAAGATAGTTTGTGGCCCGAGAAATGGCATTTGTGGATGATCTGATATTTGACAAGATACTTAAGTCTGCTTCTAAGCTCAGGAGCAACTAGGGGCAGTGACAAACCCTTTGAATCATACTTCTCAACCTCTACCCCCAGGAGAGGTAAAGGCTGAAAAAACAGGAACAATTTTTAATCATTGTTTTGACAACTTAGAAAGTGGATAAAATAACAAAAAATCTGTGTAGTTGAGAAGTATGCTTTGAACCACACACCCCGCACCACTGCTCATACACAGCAACAACCACTGCATACGGCTGCTTCCCATCCCACGAAACAGCCCGGAAAACTGTTGTTCTCATCAAAATACACCACCAATGGGAAGAGAGAGAAACTAAATAAATAATTAAATACATCCCTAAAGCTATTATCTCCAAGTAAACCAAACCACCCCAGTCTCTCTACATAAACACTCCCCCACTTCCTGACTAAAAGTAGGCCAAGACCTACCTGCACCACAGTACCAACCGGTCATCATGGACGTAATATTTGCAGCAGCAAGTTCACACTAAAATGTGCTCCTTTACCCAGCTACACTTGCCTAAACCCTTTAAGCCTCTTTCCTACCCTTATCTCATTTCCTCCCACTCATCAGTCTTTCCCACATAACACTTTCATCACCCCCACCCTCTTAACTCCCACTAATACATTTATCTAACCCCCTTTCTGAAGATGTCCCTGGACAAATTGGTTTGTTACCAAACCTCATTTATGGCAAATTAGTGGCAAACCATTAAAGACTGAAGTTCAAAAACATGGACAGACAATTGAGTTTCAGACTTCATATTCTTCAGAAAATTCATGCTGATGCAAAACCTGTTATTCTATCAACTTTCTAAGTTTGTAAGAGTAATTTTTAAAAATTGTCCCTATTTTCGGGCCTTCATCCCACATTTATTTATGGGTTTGTCCAGATTTCTTCTTTCTCAAAGACGTTGAGAGGTATGCAGTGCAACATGCACTAGCATAATTTCCAACTTAGCTGAGGTGAGCTTCAAATTTCTGTGCATCACCCACTATAGAAAAGACTCCAGAAGGTAGGTATGGTGATGACTGCCAGAGACTCAAGTAAAAGACAGACCCAGAAGAGAATCATCAGCATGAGACAGATAGTGAATGCTTCTCAACTGAGCTCCATACGTGACTGCATATGCACTGCTTACGACAGTTCAACTGAGCTCCATAAGTGACTGCATATACACTGAATAAGACAGTTTAGCTAAACTCCAGAAGTGACTGCATATACACTGAAGAAGAAAGTTCAACTGAGCTCCATAAGTGACTGCATATACACTGATTATGCCTTTTCAACTGAACTCAATATGTGACTGCATATACACTGAATAAGACAGTTTAGCTAAACTCCATAAGTGACTGCATATACACTGCATAAGACATTTGCTATTACTGAGTTGTTTGTCACTCTATACTCCACCAGTGATCTAAAAAAAGAACCAACTCTGGACAATAATATTCTCACTGCTTCACAAACAGTATGAGCCAGACCCTGTAAGAACAGAGCAACGGAAGCCATGACACTTTCTCAGAAACCTTTAATAAGAATGCCAAGGTCCACAATGTCAAAAGCTACTAAGAGATCAGGGAGGACCAAAGTAGAACATGACCAAAGATCTCTCAGCATAAAGATAAATAGCAGCATGAAGATATACATACATATATATATATATATATATATATATATATATATATATATATATATATATATATATATATATATATATATATATATATATATATATATATATATATATATATATATATATATATATATATATATATATATATATATATATATATATATATATATATATATATATATATATATATATATATTTATATATGGGTTCCCTTCATATGGTCGACATTTCATAAAGTCAAAGACCATATGGCTGAGACCATATGACAGACTTTCGAAATTTCAACCATGTGGAATGGGCATCTCTGTACAGTGCAGAATGGAAAGATTTCCATCTTCCACGCTGTAGTGCGATCTCAGAGTTGGTATATTTAAGGGGATGTGGGGGGCAGAGCCCCTCACCGGGGTGCAGGTGGGCTTGCCCCTCTGCTAGAAATGTGAAGGTAAGTGATTGTTGTGGGTTTATTTTGTTTTTTTTTTTTACATGTTTGACATTTCAAAAGTTGATCATATGGTCTCTGCCATATGGTCTTTGACTTTATGAAATGTCGACCATATATAGATAAATATATATATATATATATATATATATATATATATATATATATATATATATATATATATGTCTGCTTGCTGTGCTGAAATCTAAACTGTCTGACATGAGTCAAATCTGTCATGTGATGGCAGAAAGAATTGCATCTGAGTGTAAACTATTTTGTCAACAAATTATGAATGAAAAGAATGAGAATTCTGGTCTTGACCACATAGACTGATGGCTTCGTGGCAGGCTATCAAAAACTCTTTTATTTTTATTGACAAAAAGAAAAAACATCATAGATGGTACGAAAGTTTTAAAACTAAGCAGTGATATTAATTTCACATATGATTTGGCCAACTTTGTTGGAAAAGGATACAGTCTACATTAAATTGGACAAAAAGCTGAAAAGATGTTCAAGACCATATCAAAATCCACAGGGTTGGGAGGGTGGCCTAATGGTTAAGGTGTTTTCCTTACAAACACAAGGTGCAGGGTTTGAGTCTCTTAGCTTAGTAAGAATCTATGAATCTATGAATCAATGTATCCAACCTCTGCCTGGAAAAGTCCGGAATGCTCACAAATGATACATTACAGTATTACCCAGTGATTTGTGTCCACAGATGTGCCTGTTCTTGGCAGGTTTATCTGCAAACAGGTATGCAACTCTGTGATGTTAGACTGCATAAAATATTTTATAAATAGCCAGACTGGCTAGGTTAAACAACAGAGTGTGACGTCGAGTACATAATTGATCTCTCTTTCCTAAAGGTTCCTGCATGCTTGTTATGAGCCTTAAAGATTAGCTGATGGAATTTGGTTTGTTTTTTTCTGTATTCTTCTCTCTTGATGAAATACAGAAATGTAATATAGATGCCATCTTTACCTCTGCTCTTGACAGTCCTGACATTCTGGCAGTTTCATCCTAAATATTACTTACTATCAACATTATAAGTCTGTTTAAATTCACCAAACAACTCCTTGATTTTTTTTAAGAAAGTTCAACACTTTTAAACCAGGTTTGAAATATCATTTATGAGTCCTTACATATTTCATATTTCAGACATGTATGGTTACTATGCAGGTACATCTACCTTAAAATACAGTATTTCCAAACTCTCCTTATAAGATCTTAGAAATGTAATTATTTAGTCTTCTAAGATGATGATTTAGGAGTATCTCTGTGGCATAGATGGATAAAAGCCTGACTATGACCTAGTTAACCTGAACTTGGATGGTGAGGAGTCAGGGAAGGTGGCAATGAAGAACTTATGTCACCTCAGGTATCTTAAACAGAGAGGCTGGGCCTCTGTTGGCTGCTGTGGCATGCGCTAACATAGGTGGTGATATATCATGCTAGATGCTGGTAGTGCATCATTATAGTGGTAGCTGAGGGGGGCAGAGTTAGCTTGCATCATGGGTGCTGATACATGTAACATCAAGCTTACTCCATGCAGTTAGGGATTCCTATCCTACACATTAAAAAAATTAACCTCTAGCCACAAATGGATGGTGACTTTTGGATCTAATCACTCTTCAAATGGAGGAGTGGACATCTTAAGGGACAGAAACTACAGGGTCATTCTCTTCAAAGGGAGTGCCCATTTGCAATAATAAAGCAGAATTTAAAAACAGCCCTGGAGAGCAGTCAAGGATAGGGAGTACAGAGACTGGCAGTCTTTGGGGAACTAGTCCACAAGGTTATTCATTTGCTGGAGTGGGATGGCCAGTGAAGTTAGGCTCAGTGTATATATGGATGGACATCAGTGATGTGGCAGTGAATATCAGGCCAGACAGTAAATAATAAGGATATGAAAGTTTTGTACCAAATTATCATTTAGTGTCTTAGCTGTGAGACTGTGCTGACCTTTGAAATGTTTTCTACGCCTTCCAGAAATGTAACACGTTTATACCAGATGTGTAAAATATCATATATGGTACCTGACTGCATAAAAAATGCATTGTTCTAATGTATTTTTATTCCTAACTTTAGGCAAGTTTGACAAATAAGGCTCATTTCCATTCATTACCAGGTTAATGTAATATGGAAGTACAGTAAAATAAATCAGTTTAAACATGAAAGCTTACAGAAGAAGATTAATCCAATCTCAAAGCAGACACTGATATAACATTAGTTGATCAATACTCATAAGATGTTTAATGAAGTTTCAAAACAAACTGGAAAGATATATTTTAAGATGTTAGATACCCTCTGGTATGTGTTTATCAGGGCAGTGGACTACTGATAGTTTGATATTTGTATGAAAGATTACTGGAAGAGCCAGCCACATTCACAAATATTTCTACATAGGTATGGAAGCAGCTGGGGTACACTCTGCTTCTCTTTCATTCAAAGCAAGTTGTACTAAGAAGAGGGTTTGTGTTGGTTACATTTATTTGCATATCCACTTTTTTAAAGTTGCATCAGCCCAGGAGAGAGTCTCAGGGAAATGTGGGGGGGGGGGGCAGGGCTCATTAACCAGAAGTCCAAATAACCCTGTCATCTTCATATATCAAATTTTTCATTTTTGTTGAAGAGAAAATCATTTAATCAATAAAGACGGTAAATATTAGTGGACCAAATACTGACCTTCAATTTACTCCAAAATAGATTGTTTTGGGATATGCATTCTGTTATGTAATAACCATAAAACTCATTTGATTGTGTATGTAACAGACAAACCACAGTAGGGATAGACTGCACAAGGTCAGACATGATAGAAGCTTAATGTGGCAGACAAAGTCAAAAACTTTTACAAGGTCTAGAGATACCACATCCATTAATTTGCCTTCATCCATTGTTTTTAAGATTGAATTTGTAGGCAACAACAAGGGCCCAGCTATGTTCTTCCTGTTATTGAAAGCATGTCTCCTGTCACTGAGGAAATCAAATTATTTGATATAGATTGTGATCTTATGTATTCCACTTGTCTGTTACCACCTCTTCCAGAATATTGGCCATCACTGAGATTAATGATACAGGTGTGCATTGTGTGATATATGATTTGGGGACATCCTAAATCAGTGGAGTTATGGTAGTTTTCCAAATTTCAAGTAAAGTTCCACTTGAAAGTGGCACATTTATATTTTACTGATAGTAAAACACATGGGTCACCTGCCCTTAAAAATATGAGATACAGTCCATTAGATCTGACCTTGTCAAAGGATTGCATTGCTGTTCAACTTTTTGTTTACTTTGGAAAGAATGATCCGTTTAAACTCAAAATATGTACTAAATTGAAATATATTTTCATCTGATTGCACTTCTAGAAACTTGGCCTTATAACTGGTATTAAACTGCAAAAGAAAGTACTCAACAAATTGATGTATTGCTTTCTCAGATGAGGACATTATTCCTTTTGTCATCTATTTGTAGGGAAATTTCTCTGCTTTGTTTTTATCTTGTCAGTAAGCTACTTTTCAAATTAAGTTACCATTTTAATCTTACTGTTGTTCACATAGTGAAACTCTGTGTCATGCCACAAGTTACCATCCATTCAGATGAGTAGCCTACAATGCCTGTATGACCACAAGATGGCTTTAGGTTCTTGTTTCATTTGATGCTACTTGTATGCATTCCTGTAGCATCAGATGGACTTTGCACAAACTGTATATCATCTATGACATATTTTTGTCAAAGACCTTTAAGCCATCAGTAATGTTTACCTTTTGAGGAAAGTCTACCTAAACTGAACTAAATAAAACTAATCTAAAATAACAACTAACTTCAGGTTCACTTTGTCTAAATAGTGGCACTGTTAGGGAAAGTTTTTATAAGCTAATGTGCAGGACTGAGGTTAGTGGCAGGAATAGGATTAAGGTTCGCACACATTGCTAAGGATGTGTTGAAGGACAGTATCATGTATATCTGTACAGTAGCAAAACGCTTTTGACTGAAAAGTGCATATGACAAGAGGGTACCTCAGAAAAGAGGTCCCTCCATCTGAAAATGAGCTTTTGCTATTTACATTAGTAGAGGTATTCAGACATGCACTGTTTGCTTAAATTTATTTTGATTTCACAGTAGTTAACTGCGATTGTTTTATAAAAAAGGACAGACATTTGACCATAAGGATCATAGTTTTTGCAGCATTGCAAATAATTTGTTACATAGGAGGAAAATCTATGCACACACTCACTAAAGTGATGAGACAAAACAACCAACTTCTGAAAGCTTCCGCCATTAAATTAGACTTCATAGATACATTAAAGAATAGTTCATAAGCTTTAGTTAAAACTTTGAAACCACTTCATTCTAAAAAAGTTGTTTACGTTAAAGCATAACTTGTATTAAAAAAAATTTGAAGATAAATGAGAATATTTAGAGAAAGAAATTCAAGTGTAAACTTTCAATAAAGTAAATAAAATGTGCATGATAGCAGAAAGAAAACTTTTTCATTTTTTCCTGTAAGAAAACTAGTTCAATATTTCAAGTTAAAACAAAGAAAGTATGGTGCAGGAGAATGAATGCAGGAGAGGTATATTTAAAATCACACTGCCTTTATTGAATTACACTGTCCCCATTATCTACATTTTCAATAGGAAGAGATTTATCAAAAAAGTGTCACAATATGCTATAACTCCCACATAACTAACACCTCTTTCCTGCCTTTATGAAGTATACTATATTAATCCCCACCTGCCTGTCAGTTCACAAAATAAATAAGTATTGGAGAATCAGCACAGTCTTTCTTTATAGTGACAGTTCTTAAAACATGGAAATGTGCCAAGAATCTCTACATAGGCTGCCAGTTCTGTATTATGACACTATAATTCATAAATTTACCCCACTTCACAGTCATAGTTCATATTATTATTGCAATATTAAAATGGTATATAGTGTTAGGATATCAGACTGTATTAGATGTTTGCCATAGCTGTAAGATGTTTCTTTGTGCAGAAATAAAAATAGATAAATAAAAATAAAATAAAAATATTTGAAGAATAACTTTTGAAAAGATCTACTTTTCTGTCCTCATTTAGCTCTTAAATATGAAATCCTGTATGAGCTTATAACACATTATCTAAGTGCTCAGACATCAACCCATAGGACATCAACTTACTGAAAATGCAACAGTATCGAAAATGTGCTGAGTGCAAAAGGGAAACATTCTTCTTTTGTGAGCAGTCAACCAAAAACTAAACTAAAATAAACTAATAATTAACTTTATGCACACTTTGTCTGAATAGTAGTAGTAGTATTAGGGAAATTTTTTTATAAGGTAATATGTAGGGCTGAGGTTAGGGACTGGGATAGGATTAAGGTTAGCACACATTGCTAAGGATGTGAAGAAGGGCAGTATTATGACGATCTGTACTGTAAGAGAAAACCTTTCTTGACTGAAAAGTAGATATGATAAGGGGTACCTTTAGAAAACAGGATCCCTCCATCTGAAAATGAGCTCTCAGACGTTGGAATATCAATTAAAAAAATTAGAAAGGCTACATAAGACACATAACTCAGATGACTACCCTATGATTCTTACTAAACGGGGAATGCTGTGGCAAGCACTAATACATGATATATGGCATGATAGATAAGGAGAGAAAGGAAACATCCTGTTTGAGGGCTAGAGCAATTGTTCCTCCTAAAGAGAGAGATTGCTATATCAGCTAGGAAGTTGTACAATTTATTTATTTATTTGAATCTTTTAACAGGGTTGAATGCCAATCCAAGTGGACCATTTTCATATTCATTCCAGGACACATTACACAAAGTTATACAGCAACAGTTACAATAAAGTCCCTTTCAATGTTCTTGCCAACAGCCAAAACATATTATGACCAAGATTAATGAATAAGGGCGAAGACAGTTTTGTGAAAGCAGGCAGACAATGGATAACTGGTGGGCAGTTAATGATTTATGCAATTAATGGATTCCAGATAGTGTAACACAACCAGAGCAGGTATCGTTTTATTTGCTCTACAGCAAGACTTTTGCAAAGCTGCAAGTCTTTGTGGACGGTGTTGCATAAGAAAAGTCTTAGGAGTATCTGTTTCAAAAGGATAAGTGCAAAGTATGTGGATGCCCAGCTGATGATGATGGTGAATATTATTACAGGGTATTTGTTCCAGTTTTAACTCACAAAGGGAGAAGACAGTGATGCCCACTCTCTCTGGAAAGGTTTTGTCCTTGTGATTGAGAAATTGCCCAGGGAATTTAGAAGTAAGATAAACAGTTGATATCAAAGGAAAGTGAGAAAGCCTGTTTTAGGCTAAATGCAGCTTATTGTATTTCTTCGGACAAAAATATTAATCGCATCCTGAATGAGGTATTGCATTTTTTATGAATTGCAGCATGTGTCTGTGCATCAGTGTAACTCAAGAAAAACATTTGTTAAACCATGGGAGAAGAATTGCAAATGAGGAGGAGGGAGAAGAAAGCATATATTCAAAATATTCACAGGTATCATACTCACACAGGGTGAGCACTCGAGCAACCAAAATCCGTCCGTAAATAAAGATAAATCCAAAAAGTAGTTGCTGGAATGAAAAAAGGCTATAGAAAGTAAAACACATCCAGGTAGCGATGGGTCACATAAAACAATTTTATTGACGAACAGAGATAACAAATGTAAGCACTTTCACCCAGAGGCTTCTTCAGACCATAACTGCCCAAACCAATCAGTTGGTTTAAAAAACATCTCTGGCGGGAAAAAATACACATTTCTCCTTTCGTTTAAAGTGCTAGACTACATATATCCTACATGAACATCATAACATATCAAAACTGCTAAACATTGCAGTGTGAAACAAAACAAATATATGTATATACACATATATTTCTAAAAAAGTATGTATCATAAATAAAAAATGGCACATATCTTTAAATCAAGTGTGCACACTAAAAATACATATTAAAATTATATATTAAAACTTGGCATTAGGTCCTTGTGTGCCATTATTTTAATATGTATTTTTAGTATTGTTTGTCAATAAAATTGTTTTATGTGACCCATCGCTACCTGGATGTGTTTTACTTTCTACAGCCTTGTTTCATTCCAGCAACTACTTTTTGGATTTATCTTTATATATTCAAAATAGCGGCATCTATTTGTATGATATAGTACAAGAACCATAAATGATAACACCATTACAGAGAATACAGGGAGTTGGGTTAATTCATATACTGTATGGCAAACTTAATGAGATCAGAATTATAGCGTTCCCAATAAATGTCTCCAGTTTCTGATATATTGTTCTTTCACAGGGACAAACCATTATTAAGACGTTTGAATGGAAAAAAAAAAGGTGAAGTTTATTAAAGTGGAGCTTTCAGTCAGTGCAAAGACTGGAAGGATAGTTACTGTCACAGCTTCCAAGTTATGTTCTTACCTTTTAACTTGATTCAGTGAATCACAGTATTATGTATCACAAGAGAGGGGTTGAGCCTTAATCCACTAACAGAATAAAATATATAAGTGTGAGGTTTCACTAAATAACTACTTATTTAGCTGTAAAGGATTGCAGACCCCATTGGAATGGTAGGCAGCTTCCGGGTGGAAAGTAAAAATGGAGTGATACAAGATGGGGAGATCAGCCAATAAACCTTTTAAAAATGAGAAAAACTAGTAAAAAGACAAATAGCGTTCACGAGACAGGATCCACTAAGGTGTATTTAACGCAATTTATTTAAGACAAGCGTTTTCGCCTCTGCTCCTACAAAAGCTTCATCAGAATACAGGAAAAAGTGCCAAAATTTCCAAGCTTTTAAGCCCTTACAGGGAACATGATGTCACTTCCTTAGAAACATGAATCTTAATTTGGATAAACAAAAATTGAAAAATATAAAAATATAAAAGCAATCATGCCCATAATCTATACAAGCATGTTTAAACAAGTTAAAAAGATTCACAACAAGTGAATCTGCCTTGGAGCAAGCCTCGAAGCAAACAATTACAAAAGTCTATTTAAAGATAAAATCAAGACAATGAGGCAAGTTTTCAATTACATCCTTAATTTTAAAAACTAATATACTCTTTCCCAGAAAGCTTAATGTTATATATTATAGAAAGAACAAATGTTCTTTAACAAGGCCAAGTGTGTTTAAACTAACAAATTTACTTCAAATACGGTTATTTTACCATTAACCCAGTATCCTATCTCAAGTAACTTCTGTACTTTAAGATAGAGGAAATGTTGCAACACTCATTCAGCCCAGGTTCAGAAAAGGCATCAAGTAAAATTTCCCACTGAAGCTCCCTTGTTTCTAATACAAGTGGCTGGGGGCCACCCCTAATCCCCAATATAACATGGTCAATCCCCATGAAATGGAAACTATGTCCGATGTGGCTCAAAATGTGTTTTGATAAGGCATTGTCACTTCTCTTATTTTTTATTGCATAACTGTGCTGGTAAATACGGTCCCGTAACCTGCGGTCCGTCTTCCCTGTATAAAACACAGGGCAACAATCACAGAAAGCAGCATAAACAACAGATTTTGTATTGCAGTTTATCTTGTGGTTGATAGTGTATTTCTTATCCCTGATAGTAAATGAACTCCCTATTCTAAGAAATTTACACCAATTGCAAGCACCACAAATTGATGTACCATTTTGTCTAGTAAGAGAGTTTACCAATCTGCTCCTCTGAAGGAGTTCTTTTAAGTTACAACCCCTCTTAAATACAATAGCAGGGTGTGTGTCCAATGTATTTAATAGTGTTAAATTATTCTGGATAAAATACCAGTTCTTTCTAATAATAGAACACATGTCCCCCGCAAAACTGTTGTATGTTATGACCAAGCTTGTCTTAAAATCAGTTCTGTAAGAACAATCTTCAGTAATAGTGTCAACAGCAGCAATGGCACCATTACTGAAGCCTGACATAGCTTCGGTCAATTGGACAGTATCTTGTTCATTATAATGAAGTAGGGGTTGATAAAAACCGTTATCCCTTTTAGAAGAAACCTCATCAACTAAACTATCAATCAAATCTTCAGGGTACCCCCTGTTGGTAAACATTGCTTTCAAAGTGGCGCATTCATATTTGAATGCTTGGCCCATGCTAAACATACGGACCGCCCTAACCAATTGCCCCTTTACAATTGATCTCTTTTGCTTCGGTGGATGGTTACTAGAAAAATGCAAAAAAGAGTTGCAATAAGTTGGTTTCCTATAAATCTATGACTGGAACCGATTATTACTCAAATCTTTTACCAACTTCACATCGAGATAATCAATTTCACTTGTTGAAAAGTGGTAAGTAAATTTTAAGAATGAAGTAGTCTCATTCATATAATTAATTAGATCCACAACGACCTCTTCACCCCCTTGAACTAAAATAAACACGTCATCTAAAAAGCGCGTGTAAAATTTTATGATATTTTTAAACCGAGGGTTGTTTAAAAGGAATGTTTTATCCCAGTAAGCGACAAACAGATTCGCTACACTTCCCCCACACGGGGAGCCCATGGCAATCCCTTGTTTCTGGAGGTAGTAGCGATTATCAAAAATAAAGAAGTTAGAAGACAAAATGATGTCCAGTAATTGAGTTACGACAGCTATGTCGTCCCTGGGAGCATTAAAGCTCATCAGCATCAACTCGACCCATTCACCCGCTTCCTGGTGTGGTATAGAGGTGTAAAGGTCGACCACATCGATGGTTAGGAAGTTGAATGACGGGTCAAATTGGATGTCGTTGATTGATTTCAAAAAAGACCAAGAGTCTTTACAGATTTCAGGAATTGACCGCAGGTATTTAGAGATAATGCTGTCGATGAATCTAGAACATGGATGGGTGATTGAACATCTCCCATCCACTAAGGCTCGCATCGGTGGATTTGCCAAGTCTTTGTGGATTTTAGGGATCCCAAACATGACCGACACTTTAGGGAATGAGATGTTAATGAAGTTATAGGTATCAATATCAATCTTACCTTCAATAAACAAGTCCCTAAAGTACCCTTTAATCCTGTTGTGGGATCCAACCATCTCATTCAAGGAAGAGCTTTCGTAAGTGGCGGAGTTCAACACAGACAACATTCTTTTATTATAGTTAGCTTTGTCAAAGATGACTAAACCCCCTCCTTTATCGGGTTTAATAACCCTCACTGACATCCCACATAAGTTGTTTAACGCCATCATTTGGTCTAAGGAGATATTACTCCGATTGTCTAACCATTTGGTAGAATTGAAAAGATGTCTAAAATCAAGTTCACAAACACTCTCAAAGATGTGCAAATTGGGGTGCAAGGGGGGGTTGAATGTACTCAACAATTTAAGTGTAGGTCCTTCCCTGTAAGTTTCATTGTTGAAGAAAACCTTTAAATTTAATCTACAGACAAAGCATTTCAAGTCTAACAGTGTTTTAGAAAGACTCAACCTCTGATCTGGAACAAAAGAGAAACCATTAGCCAACAATTCAATCAAATCGCTATCTATAGTGATATTTGAAAAGTTATAAACTTTAAAGTCTCCTTTGGTGTTAACCAAGATAGCAGGCTGACCATGTTCTAGTAAAATAGCACCATCATGTCTATTTACTGCTTCTGTTTGTTCCAGTTCTTGTAATGTTGTTGACGATTGTTCTTGCCCCCTAAAAAAGGCCTCTGCTGAGCCTTATAATTAGGGATGCCATTATTATTTTGGTAATTAGCTTTAATCCTACTGCTCCTCCTTAATTCCTGGGACGAAGTCCCCTCCCCCCCATCGTCTGGAAAATCTCCATTATCCATAGAATCATCTGGAATGTCTTTAGAGGCCGGAACACCTCTATTGTTGTTCCCCTTGTTCTGGTTGTCGCTACTGTATTTGTTTTTGAAAAGGTTAGGATAGGCAAGACAATTTTGATAAGCTTGTCTGTCTCTTACCAGTTTTTTTGTTTTGTTGGATTTTAATTTCAACAACAAAGCGTCAATACTTGAAAAAATACAGTTGTAGTCATACTTGTACCGTATAAAATTAATATCAGTCTTTATAATCTCGTCAAGTTGGCTAGTTTCAGTCAAAAGGAAACTAATGTGGTTGGAATAGTGTTTTATCATTAGTTCCAACAGCTCCAAACCATGTCTGTTAAAAAGAGCCATTAGTTCCTCAGAAAACAATGAGTCCTGAAATAACCCAGTCGGTGAAAAAGAGTTCCTTAACCCTTTAGGGATAATTTTTTCAGATAAACATTGCTTAAAATAAGAAACCTCAAGTTGCAGCTTTTTAATCTTTAACATTTTACCATCCAAGGTTTTAAGTTTGTCAGAAATGTTATCGACAATGTTACCTGCAGAATCAGACCCAGAGACCGGTGGACGAAGTAGTGGAGAAGAGCCAAAGGATAAAGCATCCAAATTCCCAGCCCATTTAGCAAAAAGTGGCACACCAATAAGTCCATGGTTATTATTCAGAGCAGGACCAACCAAATTTGGACCCGCAGAGGCAGGGTTGGTGTCAGAGGAGCGACCAACATGATTTCCATCTGTAGAGCCTATAATTCGGCTCCTGTTGTAATTATCGTTGCAGGCAGGCATTTCATTCATCCCTGTTGTAACACCACCCCTCGAGTCAGGAGATGTATTAACAAAACTCGCACTACCTGCTGTAGTGCACAAACGAGGAGGCTGTCCAGCTGGTATAGCAAACGAACTTTCGTTCAGTGACGTGTTGCTTACAGCCAAAATACCTGAATTATTGACCCGTAAAGTTTGCGCTTCATTCCTTTCGATGTTCTCCAAGCGCGTATTCATGACTTCTAACCGCTGAGTAAGCGTCAAAAGAAGCGCTTGTATGTCCAATGGGTCATCAGTGTTAGCAGCATTCTCAGACCCAAAAATGTTAGGTGTCCTGGGGCTCGTGGCTACGCCAGACGACATACTAACAAATTAAAAACGAGAAAAACTAGTAAAAAGACAAATAGCGTTCACGAGACAGGATCCACTAAGGTGTATTTAACGCAATTTATTTAAGACAAGCATTTTCGCCTCTGCTCCTACAGAAGCTTCATCAGAATACAGGAAAAAGCGCCAAAATTTCCAAGCTTTTAAGCCCTTACAGGGAACATGATGTCACTTCCTTAGAAACACGAATCTTAATTTGGATAAACAAAAATTGAAAAATATAAAAATATAAAAGCAATCATGCCCATAATCTATACCAGCGTGTTTAAACAAGTTAAAAAGATTCACAACAAGTGAATCTGCCTTGGAACAAGCCTCGAAGCAAACAATTACAAAATTCTATTTAAAGATAAAATCAAGACAATGAGGCAAGTTTTCAATTACATCCTTAATTTTAAAAACTAATATATTCTTTCCCAGAAAGCTTAATGTTATATATTATATAAAGAACAAATGTTCTTTAACAAGGCCAAGTGTGTTTAAACTAACAAATTTACTTCAAATACGGTTATTTTACCATTAACCCAGTATCCTATCTCAGGAGCTATGCCAGGCTTCAGTAATGGTGTCATTGCTACTGTTGACACTATTACTGAAGATTGTTCTTACAGAACTGATTTTAAGACAAGCTTGGTCATAACATACAACAGATTTACGGGGGACATGTGTTCTATTATTAGAAAGAACTGGTATTTTATCCAGAATAATTTAACACTATTAAATACATTGGGCACACACCCTGCTATTGTATTTAAGAGGGGTTGTAATTTAAAAGAACTCCTTCAGAGGAGCAGATTGGTAAACTCTCTTACTAGACAAAATGGTACATCAATTTGTGGTGCTTGCAATTGGTGTAAATTTCTTAGAATAGGGAGTTCATTTACTATCAGGGATAAGAAATACACTATCAACCACAAGATAAACTGCAATACAAAATCTGTTGTTTATGCTGCTTTCTGTGATTGTTGCCCTGTGTTTTATATAGGGAAGATGGACCGCAGGTTACGGGACCGTATTTACCAGCACAGTTATGCAATAAAATATAAGAGAAGTGACAATGCCTTATCAAAACTCATTTTGAGCCACATCGGACATAGTTTCCATTTCATGGGGATTGATCATGTTATATTGGGGATTAGGGGTGGCCCCCAGCCACTTGTATTAGAAACAAGGGAGCTTCAGTGGCAAATTTTACTTGATGCCTTTTCTGAACCTGGGCTGAATGAGTGTTGCAACATTTCCTCTGTCTTAAAGTACAGAAGTTACCTGAGATAGGATACTAGGTTAATCGTAAAATAACCGTATTTGAAGTACATTTCTTAGTTTAAACACACTTGGCCTTGTTAAAGAACATTTGTTCTTTCTATAATATATAACATTAAGCTTTCTGGGAAAGAGTATATTAGTTTTTAAAATTAAGGATGTAATTGAAAACTTGCCTCATTGTCTTGATTTTATCTTTAAATAGAATTTTGTAATTGTTTGCTTCGAGGCTTGCTCCAAGGCAGATTCACTTGTTGTGAATCTTTTTAACTTGTTTAAACATGCTGGTATAGATTATGGGCATGATTGCTTTTATATTTTTATATTTTTCAATTTTTGTTTATCCAAATTAAGATTCGTGTTTCTAAGGAAGTGACATCATGTTCCCTGTAAGGGCTTAAAAGCTTGGAAATTTTGGTGCTTTTTCCTGTATTCTGATGAAGCTTCTGTAGGAGCAGAGGCAAAAATGCTTGTCTTAAATAAATTGCGTTAAATACACCTTAGTGGATCCTGTCTCGTGAACGCTATTTGTCTTTTTACTAGCCAATAAACCTTAGTTTGGTTAAATTAAATTGGGCTGCCATCATAAGGAAGAACTGAGAACAGCTTGTGAAAGGCAAATATATCAGTGGAAAAGGAGATTTTAAATGTGAATGAAGGGGCTAACATGCTATTTAGAGCTTTTTTCAAATGAGGAACCATGAAGGCCTGTCTGTCTTGTAATGGTGGCATTTGCAAATAAAAAGATTTTTGGAAAGCTGTATACATGTTAGCATACTAGAGCATATAACAAAGGACTGTATCAATGAATTTGCACAAGCAGCAAGAGATTAAAAAGCTGAAGAGTAGTACAGTCCATGCTGACATCAGGAAGACAGCAAATCATAGGGTGCTACATGCACTTCAGAGAGGACAGAATACCTGAGGCAGTACACTCTGAGCAGAAGACTTTCAGTGGTTTTGCAAATGGCTTCTCACACCAGTCAAGCTGTCTGAAAAAGTTGGAAATGGGACAGTAAATGGTACAGTGTGGATCAGTTAACACCAGCTTGAAACATATGTTTTAGTTTTGCAGATGAGCAAAGAAGACAAAGAATTTGTGGTTAGTCTAGTAAAATCATTCAGCTACTATGTGTGTGTAATAGTGGATAGTGCCTCTGAATATTACAAATGGGAATGCTTATTATATGAGTTCTCTTACTGGAAGTGAAGAATTTGCTTGCTTGGAAAAGTGCAAAAACTAAAAGTGCTGAGAACTGGCATGTGCATTTGTTTTTTTTTTAAGTCATTTGAAGAAAGGTAATCAAGTCAGAGAAATGTGGAAAAATATCAGAAGAGAATATTATCTTAACAGTTGGGAGTTTCATCTTTTTATCAAACAAAAGTGGGCTAACACAATGTTATTCATTGTTGATGTATAAATAACTGCCATGCACAATTTGTTAAATTTTGATTTATATATAAAATCAGTACTTTCAGTCTATATTAAGAATGCTACTTCTTTTGTATACACTGATTTTTTTATACACTACGTTGTGATAATTAAACTAATTTTACTCCATCGTCATCTGTTTCACATTTGTTTTCTATTTAAATGGTAATACAAATAATTTAAAAGTAAAAAGCCTGTTATGTGAAGTGTTGAGATATCCATCACAGAAATATACACCTACACACAGATACACACTTTATTTGTCCAGCTCTTCTTTATATTTTCTTGATACCATTGTAATTCATTATTCAGAAGATAATAGGCCAGATTCCGAAAAGCATCCATTAACTGGGAAAACTACTTGGGTACCAACACCTTTTCCCAACGGTTCTTGGAATTCATAAATTCCAACGCCCTGGATCAACTAATCCTTTGTCCCACCAGGGGCTCCAGTATCCTAGACATGGTCATTACCAACATGGGAGACAGATGTTCCATATCAGTGGTCAACCCCTCATTGGTCAGGTCTGACCATAAGCAAATCACCCTTGATATCCACACCCCACACCCACCCCCCACCCCCCAGTAAGGAAACCTCCGAAAAAAACTTCTCCAAAGCCAACTTCATGCTACTGAAGTCAGAAGTGACAAACTTCATGATACCCATG
The DNA here is from genome assembly GCF_019279795.1 of Protopterus annectens. Classification (NCBI taxonomy): domain Eukaryota; kingdom Metazoa; phylum Chordata; order Ceratodontiformes; family Protopteridae; genus Protopterus; species Protopterus annectens. The sequence goes on from NC_056733.1 coordinate 1,563,017,474, forward strand.
CAGACGGGATCTGAAAGTTCAACTGCTGAATCCTACATTAAGGCACTGCACAAGAACATCCACTTGTGCATGAATCGTGCCATCCCAAATAGAACCAAGATGCTCTGCTCCAAAAAAAAGGAAGCCAATCTGATGGTCCCCTGCTATAAACAAACTATACAACAGAATGAATAAACTGTTGCAGAAAAGAGGAAAATCCCTGGATGCAAGAAACTCCCTCACCAGCCTCAGTAAGAAGTTGAGATCCCTTATAAAATCCTCAAAAGCTAGTTACAAAAATAAAATTGCCAAAGATTCCAAAGACAACCACAAAGCATTCTATAGTTATGTCAAGAATTTAAATAGCAATGCTCAGATCTCCTTTGAGCTACAACAGAATGGCATTAAATATACTGATCCAAAGGATATTGCCAATATCCTGGCAGATCGATTTAGTGCCAACTTCACCCCCCTCTCACCCCCTAAAGGGCCCATCTCAGTACCAAAAGATTGCCAAATTCCAGTAATCACGGCCACACAGGTAGAAACTGCACTCTCCAAAGCTAAGAATACAGCATCCATGGACCAGATGACATCCTGGGCTGTGTACTACATGAACTACAAAATGAACTGGCACCTCACATAAGTGTCATGTTTAATCATAGCCTCACCTCAAGCTTCATGTTCACTGAGTGGCACACAGCTACAGTTATCCCACTCCTCAAGGGTGGGTCCACCTTGGATCCTGGGAACTACTGCCCCCTCAGTCTGATGAGCATGATCTGTAAGGGCATGGCATGCCTTATCGTGGAACTTATAAACAATGACATTGGCAACCTTCAAACACTAGACCCCACCCAGTTTGGGTTCAGTAAGGGCCAATCTTGTCTCCTGAATCTGATTGACTTCTTTGAATGTCTCCAGAGCTGTGGACGAGGGTAAGGCAGTCCACACAGCCTATCTGGACCTCAGCAAGGCCTTCGACACCATCCCCCACTCTGGAATCATAGATAAACTTACTAAGCTGGGCATAAATCCCTACATCACTTGATGGGTTGCCAACTGGCTTACTGACAAAACCCAGACTGTAAAAGCAGCCGACTTCAAATCCATCTCCAGACAAGTGACAAGTGGAGTACCTCAGGGTTCAGTCCTGGGACCACTCTTGTTTGGCATCTACTTCTCTGAAGTACAGGTGAACACTAAGGGACTCTGGCTAACAAAGTTTGCAGATGACTGCAAACTGGGAGCCATTATTGAATCCCCACATTATGTGGATACTCTACAAAAGGGCCTTACAGCAACAGATGCCTGGTGTCAGAGCCATGGGCTCAAGCTTAATGCCAAGAAATGTATAGTTATCCCCTTTGGAAAAAAAACTTGAACTCATGAATTACCACATAGGTGGCAGTACATTAAACATCAAAAGTATGATGAGAGACTTAGGGACACAAGTGGACAGTGGTCTCACCTTCGATAACCACATCGCCACAACAGTCAGGAAATCCTTCTATGTGGCACACCTCATGACTAAGGGCTTTTCATTCAGAAAAAAGGAGGTCATTGTCCCACTGTACTCATCCCTCATTAGACCCATTATAGAGTATAACGGTACCTCACAAGACATCTGGCCACAGAAACACCTCACTAAAAGAATCACAGGCCTAAAGTTGATGCCATATGCTGACCATCTAAAAAAACTCCAGCTATACTCTGTGGCATATCGTCTACTCAGAGGCGATCTCTGCTTAACAAACAAGGCCATGTCAAACCCTGAGCTGTTGGACATGTTCCACTTAAAGAAATCCCAATCCCTCAGAGCCACATGCTCCAGAGATCTAAACCTTGTCATCACAATGAACAAAACATGCTGGTTGGATAGGTTCCTGACCCAGAGACTCCCCATACTCTGGAATAGACTGCCCATATATGTCAAGCAGAGCGCCTCCTTGGCCCTCGTCAAAAGTAACATTGATGATCGGATGGGAGATAGGAAATTCACCCCAGGGATCATGTCACTCACCCTGCTAGACAGGGGTCCAGGGAAGTAAATATTGTGGGAAGAAATATCCAGGGAATTGTTATGGTTAGGCTTGTATAGGCCCTAGGGTCGATAGCCTAGTACCAACCTATGAACCTATAAAAGTTGCCCTTAGTGTAAGTCAGCCCTGATTCCAAAAGACTTATCTCAGTGTAATTGACTTACTTTGGTATAAGACCTATTTAAACATGTTTCCACTGATGGCCAGATTCCAAAAGACCTGCTCTCAGCCTTCACGCTGTGTAAGGGGTCACTTACTTTGAAAGCAAGCATTCCAGAATTTGGGCCCAATGTCACACTTGAATTGAGAATCTACACCATTCTACCAAAAATGCAATTTCCCACTGTGTTTTTGGTAAAAGAAAGTTGTCAGTGCTAGGAAAACAAATACAATGACAGTGATAAAAGAAAAGAATGCTTTTGATCCAAAACCTACAGATGAATTTTAAGCCTAAGTTAGTAGAAAAGCATTAGAGTTTGTTTGCTCCTTTAGCTAGGTTTTGACCCTTTACCTTAGTCAGTTTGCATAGTACTGTAACTTTCACATACAGTTGAACAACAAAATGTGAGAAACCCAAAATATGAACATTCAAAGGAAAATACACATGCACAATAGTGCAAGCAATGTTTGTATTTAACTTGCGTACACATAGCTAACTAAAGTATCAACATTTTAGGTCAGACAGATGGGAAGTTTTGTGCTTAACAATGTGAAATGTGAGTAGGAATATAATCAGGCGAAACAAAAAAAAATCATCTTTGTGTTAGCTCCTTCAAAAGTCATATTGGAAACGCTGGAAATACATCCCTGATGCTGACGAGTTCTGATCACGCAGTTTTAGTAGCAGAAAAAGCTTATACGTTGACTTTTAGAAGTCCAGGTACTTGAATACACCTGCTAATCTGCAACTAAATTATAAACTGCCGAAGTCATTTACTTATGGACTAACCACTGCCATGAAAATGACAACATGAATATAATAGTTATTTCAAGGGTCGCACTTTTATTCATCCTGTACTGAATAGCAAAAAAAAAAAAAAAAAAAAAAAAATTAAGTGCCATTTTATTTCCCATAGTTAACTCTAGTAGTTTGGTCTTTATGCTGTAGACCAGTAGACCAGAATCGTTTTACAGTGGAAACGCAATCTGTGCTCTTAAGAGCAGAGACAGTTAACAGAATGGCTGCATCAGAAATGCACATATGGACAAACCTGTAGGAACACATTTGGATACTATTGACCCTAACTTTTGAAATTTAGTTTCAAACAGAAATATGTATCTATTTTCAGAAACTGATGTCAGAAGGGCTATTGTTTTGAAGAATAAAATTACAGAACTTGAGTCAAAATAGTTTACATCCATCAGGTTTAATGGCATGTTAAATTTTAATGCCTACTTGCTGGATTAACTAGTTTTTTGCAAATACTTAAAACCTATAAAGAGTGTTCTCATTTTTCATTTAGTATTTATTGACTCATTCACATCAGGGGTGTTTGTATGCCACTGGGACATGCAAGACTGTTGAATTACTCTGCCCTACCACCTGTGGAAGCCTTTATAGCTGAATCAATAGGACAGTTGCCATAGTATGTAACCAGAACAACAAAGTGCAAGAACCAAGTAAAATATTGATGTAATTCACATCATGTAGAGCTGCTCATTCATCTAAAGACACAGTGAGCTTGTCAGACTAGTTACACGCTCAGCACCTTGTTCCACTGTCACATGTGCAATTTTTTGTCTTACTTCAAAAGCTTTTTTATATGATTATGTTTATTTGTTTATATTTTCCTGTTAGTGTGGAAAAGAACAAGTAAAAGCATGGCAGGTTGTGTGGTAGTGACCCTGTCCTGTGATACACTGTTAAATTTAAGTCACAGTGGTGTGTAGACATGACATTGCTGAGCAGGTTTCTACCTGCCTACTAAAAAATGCCTTCAGATACATCTCTATATTCTCTAGGTATGTACATGCTAAACTTCTTATATACTATGGATAAGTATCTTCCAAATGCCCAAACATCTCCATTAGTGCAGTATCAAAAGGTATTATCCATTATAAAATTCTGAGTCAACCCCAGAAAAAATTGCATGTCTTGTGATTGCGAGTGCCTTTCTAAAATCATTGCAAAAATAGAATATGAGCCACTACATGATATGAGACCCCAATGGGTAACTACAAAACTGGATGCATAGCACCATACAATTGTGCTGCACCTAGCATCACTTGTATCACTGTCATGTAATTTATATACATGGCTGCACCATACAAGGGTAGTGCTTATGAAGAACAGCTGCTCGGCTTGTCCTTTATGCTTTCATGACTGGGCGTAGTATGCTACAAACAACAGCAGCACGCACTCATGTAGTTTGAGTGCAATAAGCCATGGCTATTGATAAAAAAATATAAAGATTCAGACACAATATAGGACACGTAACACAGACTTGTTCACAGTAGTGTGACAGCTGATTTGGTGTTCAACAGTTCTACAAATCTTCCTCAAGTCCAGGTTATAGAGCAGGCAAGCATTTTAACATTTTATTATGTCAGCCTCTGATCCTGTTTCCAGATCTCTGAAGAAAAACATGATGCTCCTCAAGATAACAAAAAATCCTTCTAATACCCTAAATCAATGCTCATTTAGCAATATTTCTGCTATAACACCTTGCACTGTATGCACATTCCAGTGATGTTAAAACTGCAGAAAGAATAAAGTCCTCTTTCACTGTGTTAGGTATAAACGCACCAGACTGCACAAAGGCTGTATATGTCAAATTTCCCATTTAGAGCTATGAACCCTGCATCTTGTGCCCATCTGTTGTAGCTATGTACCCTTCCTAGCAATTACATCTGCTGCAGCTGTGCACACTGTACATACCTCTCAGCCTGCTAGCCTAAGAAATATAAACAAACCCTAAAATAAAATAATGAGGTACAAAGGCCCCAGAACATGCTTTAAATATTGATGTTATACACTTATAAAGTGGCTAGAATAACAATATTTGTGTTAGTATTCATTTTCTGAAGGATACAAAGTTTGAAACTCCAAAATAGATCATTTATTGACTTCAGTCCTTGGTGACTTGCCTGAAAATCACTAATTTTATGAGGAACAAACCAAAAATGAGGCAAAAATATGGACATTCTATGAAGATGCCTATCATGTACATCTGCTGCAACTGTGCACCCTTTCTACTGTTTCCATATCCTGCAGCTATGCACCCTGCCTATCATTTCCCCTGTGCTGCAGCTCTGGACACTGGCTACAACATCAATATGTTGTTTCAAGGTGATGATCACGTTGCTGGATACCATAAATTGACGCAGTGTGTATGTCAGCATGCATGAGTGTGTGTGAGTGTGTGAGTGTGTGTGTGTGTGTGTGTGTGTGTGTGTGTGTGTGTGTGTGTGTGTGTGTGTGTGTGTATGTGTGTGTGTGTGTATGTGTATTAGGAGGGCAAATGTGTTAGTATTGTTTCATTATAATTGGAAGCACGGTAACATGTAAAGATCAAGTAGAGCATGTGAGGTGCAAAGTATGTACCCAATAATTTAATTTACCTCTGCACACACGATAGCAATACAATAGGCAGCATGATAGCATAGGCAGTGAACGTATTTAGAAAGGGAACTACTGCTTAAGTTCCAGGGATTTAACTTGTGATCATCAGAAGAGCAGGACTAACACTGCATTTGTGGGGTGCATATACTAACAAATATTTGTATGACTGCTTATCTGTAGCACTATATTGCTCTGTAGCAAGGATGTGATGAACACAATGTGTTGCTTTGCAGCATCTTAAATAATGATGTACCCCACGTCATACTGACATGAAATTCTACTGCGCTAGATATGGCTGTAAGCTGTATGCTACTTCAGCTACATTGTGGGCAAATATGAGTGCATGTCTGAGGAGCTGCAGTTAGCAATGTTTTACTTTACTTACTCCCCATAACTTTTGTTTGAGAATCATTACTTATGTAGTGCTTATTTACTCTAAGTGAGCTAACATCTTTAGCAATAGTAAGTCAATGCCAAAAGTATTTTTTTGTGTTTCTTTTTCTATGTTTATCCAATTAGTAAGGGAGACTGACATCCCTGTTAAACACTAGTCCTGTACAGTTTTTTGAAAAGATGGAGTGGGTTCACTGATGGTATACCCATTAAGATATGCAACAAAGCTCTAAAGACGGGGACAAGGAAGGTAAAAATAAAACAGTTCCACTGTACATTTAATTCAAATATGTCATTTTGAAACTAGAAACTGTACTTTTCATTTTTTTCTTACTTTTTTAATATACTTGCATTGCTAACGCATTCTATAGCTCAGCATAATTCAGTTGCATAGCTCCAAAGCAACCATAAATAACCTTAAGTGCAACCTATTTATGTAAAAGGAAGTATAGCAGTGCTACATAATTGCTGAAGACTTCCAAGAACTTTATTTTAAGTTAACTATGCAAGGTAAGGATGCACCTATAGTAAAATATTTTCCTGGAGATGACACACTTAAGAGTGCATTTCCAGGTCAGACAAGCCTGCATGGTATATGTTAGAGAGAGAGAGAGTTGCACTCACTGTACAGCATAGAAGATAATTTCTGTGTAATGTTGACAGACCTTCTCCAAGAAATGCACAGAAGGCTACTATTAGGTATAGCTAGGACTGCCCTGAAATTTGTTTGCTTCTAGGCCTTTGGCTTATGAGCTCTCTTGTCTGCCTTGTTAGGAAATGACATTGTCACCATGCTGTTTCATTCTACTGTATAGAACAGCCATTGCAGGCATTACACAGGATGTCTTGCAATATGCAACATGCTTAGAATATGTTACCAGCTCCCTCATATCTTTGTAGTTGTACTTTACTAGATCACCTAGACAAGAAACCCAAATAAACAAATTTTAGTCACACAAAGAAATGTTAAATGATATCTCAGTTTAAATACTTGCATCATTGTAGCATTTCCTGAGGATCACTGCACCTGCCTTAGACATGTAATTAAGATGTATTCTTTTCAGTACTGGTTCCTGAGCCACTACTAAAAGGGATACCTAACTGTAGATGTACATGCTAATATCAATAATTACTAGGCTTTTATAGTATCTACTTCATGCACTTATAGGTTACGATTTCTCATTTCCTGTTGTGCTATTGTGGTACTGCTGTTTTGCAGTTAATGTACTATGCCACTCAGTAGTGGATAGTCCTGGTCTGTTTGCAGTTTGTAACCCTGAGACACACACACACATACACACACACACACACACACACACACACACACACACACACACACACACACACACACACACACACACACACACTCTGCAGCAATGAAAGGACTTGAGTATAAGAGAGATGAAAACATTTCTTGATAAATCTAAAATAATGGAATGCAGACTAATTATGTAAAAAAGTTCTGCATTTTCAGAGTGGGGGCAAATATTGTCACTCTTAAAAGATGGAGCCATAAGCTGTCTTATTGATTATCCAAAAGTAGCTCATCAATCCAGGAAGTAGTGCAAAAAGGGGAACTAAGCTGAAGAAAAGGTTAAACTCCAATTTCCTGATATGATAAAAGCCTCACTTAGTGGACAAACACTGGTTGAGAGTTTCGCTGGCTTATACATCCATATCTGTCAGTATATGTTAGGTGCTAATTTTCACCATGTCACTTATGTTATAGCAGAAACATCTTGAAACTCCAAGGAGAGCAGGATCCCTGACAAAAGGAATTTCATATGGGTACTTAACTGCACCACTAATTATTCTAGTCAAGAGTTTGTTGTGTGCTAGGTCATAGCAGTAAGAGAATCCACCTGGTCTGGGTTGAGATTTAGTAGACACATGAATTCTCACTCTTGAAGAAATCCCAAATCCATTTGTGAATTCCTGAGTGATTGTTATCTCTATGAGGCAGTAAGAACTTTGTATCTGTTCCTGGTGGGCAATCCAGTGAAAAAATATCTTTCTAAGCATTGACTGTTCTTTTCTTGGTGTAATGAACAATGGCCTATGGCATCCAGGAGTGGTTGTCTGAGATCTGTTGTTCCTTTTGTTGGATCCAGTGTCTATATTCATGAACAGAACTCTTCAAAGAGTTTAGCAAATGACTTTCATAGTGTTGGGATTCCTGTGCCTTTAGCAATATCAATATATAAATTTATGAATTTTCAACTTCCCCAGCAGTTTAAACATTCCCAGGCTGATTTCAGTACACAAAGTCACAGTGGCCAAGAATCAGTCATTGTTTTAATGCTCATAATCTCATCCTGGGAGCAGGAATGGAGCCACAGCTTTATTACTCTGGCAAAACTGTACAAAATGGTCGTAAATGAACATTTTATTACAAACAGCTAGTCTTAAGAAATACAAATCACTCAATATAATGATGAGCACTTTTTTGCAGAGGTTGAGAAACCTAATAAAATATGTCTGTTTAAATTATTTTCTCTGATTTACTGCACATAATTCTGATGTCCATGTTTTTAAGATAATGGGAGAAAAGGCATCTGGATCTCATCCTTCCATGCCCTCTTAAGGACTAGAATTTGAAAATTACTCTGCTTTTCTTTAGATCATCATCTTTAACCTGAAGGCTACACATTTACACTTCAGAGCTATAAACATTGAGAAAAATCAGCATTAACCTTCTGTTGATCAGCCATGGTTCCCTTCCTTTATGCAATGGCAGAATCAGAACAGATCAGCTGTATGCTGCTGCAGGTCTTCTGTCTGAAGAGCCTGGGTGGCCTTTGCTTCCTTCAGCATATTTTTTGTCACTTCTTCAGGACTGTCAGAATATTTTTTTTCTCGGCAGAATTTGGCAAGATGTCAGGCCAGAGCTTTTGGATTTCAGTGCGTGTAGATCCCAGACAAGTCATGATCCTTCTCCTTTTATCCAGATCCAACTGATGTCCAGACTATGACCTGGGCATATGCTTTGATAATGAACTTAAGTATCATTCTACACAATTTTAAGAAAAACTAAGTCACAGACTGGAGAGATGAGACTGCATGGTTATCAAAACAGATTGACCACCCAAATGCTTTTCAGTGTCCAGTGTTAATCAGGTCTTAAAAGTAACAGCTATTGTTTCATTTCTTCCACTTTTCTGTTATTTGTTTATATATGTATTTTCATCAGCCTGCTTTTGCATTATTTCTTCAGTTTATTCATGTGATTTCTTCATTTGCTTGAACTCCAGCTGTGGAAAGCAGTCAGAATGCTATGTAGCATTATAAAGCTTACTGCTGTTATATACTGCATTATCAAATACTCTCATTAATAAGCATTACATAACCATAATGTTTGCTATGCAAAGACAAAAGAAATCTGAGTACAGCTCAAAGAATACAAGCAAAAACATCGAAAAACATTTCTGTGAACATGACTTTGCCAATAGCACAATACTAAAATTGAAAAACTCTTCAAAAGCAAACTAAGTCTTGCAGAAGGTATTATAGTCTAGAACTCAATTTCCTCTGCCTTAATTTGCCTACTATTTTACTCTGAGGAAGTCATGCAACTAAACAGTTCATGAAAGACTATGGAAAAAAACTTGGATAAGCTCCTCAAAAGTCCCCTGAATATTATACCTATTAACAACCTATGAGTCTAAAAGAAAGTAAGAATGCTTTCAATGAAGTTCAAAATATGAAATCGTATTCTGTTATGTGCTGAACCACATACAACCCCTAACTTGTTCATGCTGAATTAGTAGACCAGAACTAAATATCAAAACCATTTAAATAATCTAACTGCAGCACACTATTGTGAATATAGTTGTGAATTGTATGTCCATTAAAAAATCTAAAACTGGATTTATCTATAAAGTCTCTAACAAATATTTTGTTCCAATGAAAACAGCAAAGTCAGATGAGGACATGGGAACTGGGGTTAAAAGGAAAATGTGCATTATGGACATGCAGACTAATCTTAATAGTCAGGCACACAGAAATGTACATTTCATGACTGCATCTGAATCAAAGACTCACAGAAGTACACAGGAGAAAGATATGTCATGGGATATTTGAACAACAGTGGCAGGGGTACATTGCAATGGGAGTATCAGTTGGCCTCTGGGAGTGTATCCTTTTGTTGAGCAGTGAATTGTATAATTTTGTACACTACATAAACCATGGCTTCTTCTCTTGTATTTTCCCTGGCTTATTTTTCCCCTTTATCATCTCAAGAATTGCATGAGGTATACAGTGTATTGAGTTATTTTGCCAACCTTCCCTTACTACCTTTTCTTTGTTCTGCAGAATAACAGATGAACTGCATTACATCATATCAGAAATGACTCAGAAATAAAACTGCTGCTGCATTAAGTGCAGATATGCTTCTGCAGGTTGTACCATACATCTGAATTTTGTTTGCCAAGAAAGGGTGTGGCACATATTTATTGATCTATGATTATTTTTCTACTCTGATTATCTACTGAGGCAGGTGAAATAGCATTCATTTTAAAAAAAGTTTAACAGGGTAGAGGAAAACTAAAGTTAAAAAGGGTGATAATTTTTTTAATCACAGTAATGCATGCATGTTTTAACACAAATAAATACTTAATGCATAAGGGAACCAAAAGGAGAGATGAGATAGCATTACTCTGGAAAACCAGGAAGATAGATTCACTGTCACTGGAAAAAATACTTAATGCATAAGGGAACCAAAAGGAGAGATGAGATAGCATTACTCTGGAAAACCAAGAAGATAGATTCACTGTCACTGGAAAATAACTACAGAGTTCTATTTCAAGAACACAGGCATATTACTGAATCAATGAAAGATAACTGTAACTAATAGAAAGTTGGCCATTAAGCTTTGTGACTTTTGCTGTATGCTAATGTTTAGAAACAAAACATTAATGCAATTTTGCTTCCACAGTACAATGGCATTAATCTTAAAAGAATAGGCACTAGGTATTCTAAAAATAAAGTAAGGTTAGAAAATTGCAATCTTTAACATTTACTTTAGAACAAGTAACAAAAATGGGTCATGAAAGATGCATTTGCATCAAGAACACCAAAACGGAGACAAATAGCATTGAGCGAGATGGGACAAGGAAATTGCATGACTCTCATGCATGGTAAAAAAAAAAAAAAGGCACATTGTAATTTTTTTTAAGAATTTTTTTATTAATTTAACATACTTGCAATATTCACACAAAAAGGAAGAAATTCAACTTCACATATTGTCATACAATGATAGGAATACATTGAATCATAAAGGTAATCTTATACAATTAGCAGATTAAGGATCTTGGTATTTCAATAGCAACATTTCAAGGTTATCCAAACAACCAAAAGTATTATTATGATTTATAGATCTTATTCTGATCCTGTGTTTTTCAGTTTTACAGAGTATTTTTGTTAAATTTAAAAATTCTTTGAACGTAGGAACTAAGGTTGATTTCCATTTTTTGAAATTAATAACTTTTCTAGCAACTGCCAAGAGAGCCCAAAAGAGTCTTTGCTCTTTGACTTTTACAGATATAAGAAGTGAAACATTTATTAGTATTACTGATCTAGTTAAAGAACAATTATCAAACCATAACCCCTTAAAATGTACTTATATTTCCCTACTATGCATTTCATTGTTCACAATCCATAAACGTGTCCAATCAGCTTTTATATGTTTACTACATCTCCAACAAACTGAAGAAGTCATTTTACTAAATGTAGAGATTTTATAAGGAGGAACAGACATTCTATGAATATATTTCTACATAAAAACTTTCCAGTATGAACCTGAAGAAGTTTGACTAACTGATTGAAGTATCAAAGTTTTATTTTTACCATCTATTGAGTCACTCAATCTACCACTAGCTAAAAAATTTCAGAATTTTGCATCAGAATTAAAATTATTATTATAATTTATAATTAACTTATATAGCTTGGGTAAGCTTCCTTTATATGTCAATCAACCATTGATGACAGCATTTATATATTCATATAATTGAGGAATAATTTTCTGTTCCACTTCACTCATATTATTCACAAATTCATTTAATTTCTTACTAATGGATAATATTAATTGGTTAGCAGATTAATCCAACTTTTATTCTTTCATTAAATATTGTAGGGAATTAGCTTTTCCTATTTCAAAGCAATCAGACCATAATGCTAATCCATTCCTTGTTAGAAAAAATATTTTATCATTGTTCTGAGTTTCCTTAAATCTAGCTGCATGTGCAACAAGAAAAGACAAACATTTCCATTTTGATATGAAAGAAGTTTTAAAAACATATTTCTTAACTGTTTCAGGAATTATTTCATATGTGCAGAGTCTAAAGACTGAAAAAAATCCTTCTAAGGTAAATTTTGTTTACCAGATGAAATTATTATATATTTGTAATTTATCATCTTTAATAAACTTATATGAATTTAATATATTCTGTTCCTAGATGGTGTTCCATTCACCAGTGTAGGTTGACTCTATCCATAGTGTTTAAGTCTTTCGTCTTTTCCCGGTTAGGGGTTGCCACAGCGAGAACTCTGGTCCACTAATGATTGGCAGTGGATTTTATGGTGCCGAGTTGCCAGGCCAACACCAAACCTTCAAAGAAGGCACACCCATTCATGCACGCACTTACCTGCAATTCTGTAAATGTCATACAATCATGGGGAAGGCATGCAGACTCCACACAGAAGGCGGACCAGCCGAAAATTGAACAGGAGAACCTCTTGCTGTGAGGCGACAATGCTAACCACTGCACCACCGCGGCCCTAATCTATCCATAGTATAACAGAGTTGAAACTTGCAGCAATAGAATGGGATTCGACACCTAGGAAGCTCATACCACCATGCTCCCATAATCTTATATGATTTCTATAAGGAATTCTTGGCTTTTTACGATATCATAAGAATGAAGTTAACATTTTTTTCCATTTTTCTTTAAAAGTTTTTGCCAGATATTAAAGCTATTGATATATATATATATATATATATATATATATATATATATATATATATATATATATATATATATAATATTGCATAATAGAATTATTTAATAAGCACTAATATATCCTCAAAAGTTAAAAAGTAATCATTCCAGTTTTTTAATAAGTAACACTTTAACAGTTCTTCAATTATATCAATATTATTATTAATAATCTTACTCACATATGACTAGATTTTTATTCCTAAATATTTTAATTATTTTTCTTCTCAATTATATTTATATTTATCCTCAAACTTAGTAACTGATTTAAAACTAAAGCTTAAGTTTTACTGCTATTCAATTTCAGCAGCGATACTTCTTGAAACTTTTAATTTTCCTCATCTATTTTGTTGATCAAATAATTTAAATCTCCTACAGTTAGCAAAATATCATCTGAAAAAAGTTGTATTTTAGATTGACAATCTCTATTAATTGAGAGTCCATCCGTTTTTCCTTAACTCCTTATACTATTAGCTAAGGGTTTGATAACTAATGCAAATAATAAAGGGGACAAGGGACACCCTTGTTTTGTGCCTTTGCTTAAAGTGAAGTTTTGAGAAATGTATGATCTAATTTTAACATACGCTTTGGAGTCTCTATACATTTTTTTAACATTCCAATAAACTGTTCTGGAAAGGCAAATGCTACTAAAGTTTTAAAAAAGTAGTTTCAATTTAGAGAATCAAAATCTCTCTCAATATCTAAGTTACTTAGCGCCAATTTCTTTTTCGTTTCATTTTCTAAATCTAGGATAGTAAGCACCCTTTTTATATTATTGTACATTCATCTGTTGACTATAAATCCAATTTGATTTTCAATAATTAATCTAATGTATCTCTTAATCTTGTGGTGAAAATGGAAGTAAATGTTTTATAGTCTACATTTAATAATGAAATAGGTCTATATGAGGAGACTAACTTAAGTGCACATGAGATTACAAAAAATTTCCATGAAGGAGGAATTATTTTGTCACCCTCATCCTGAAAATGTCACCCAGTAATTCTAAAATATATAATGGAAACGGACTACATAATTCCATATTTAAACCATCTAACCCTGGAACTTTACCATTTTTACCTTTTTTAAGGCTTGTTAAACTTATTTTTGGGTAATAGGATTATTCAGCTGATATATTTGTTGGCCATTTAGTTTACAAGTAACATTTTTCCTTAAATAATTGTCAATTTTGCAATCATCAGGATTATTATCTTTATCTTTATTAAGATCCTCATGGATTTTTTTTTAATATTAAGCATTTCAACTATATCTAAAGTAAGCTTATTAATGTGAGGATTTCAGATATTATGGATTTTTGCCTTTTTGCTTAACTTCTTTCTTTTATTGGTTAATCTATGTAGATTTTTTGAAGTCATTGAATGACTATGCAATTTAATTTTTTAATGTTATTTCCACTATATGCATTAAAACTGGTTGATATTTTGTCATTCTTTTTTTAATGATTTCAGTATTTTCTGATTTCTTTGTTTGTTGTTCAAACCTCACTTTGTACATTTCATCTTGTATTTCTAACAACTCTTGGTCCCATTCGTTCATTTAATTACTAGCCCATCTTCTCATTCAATCTTTAATATGCATTTTAAGGGGTCCCATAGCATGACTTTACTAACCTGACCATTATCATTCAAAGATGCAATATCCTCAATTTGTTCCTTAAGGTAACTCTTAAACTATTTTAATTTCATCATATTTACTGGGATTCTATAAATAATCAGAAATTTCCTTAAATCCATTACTACATTACTACTTAGTGCATTATGATCAGATAGAGGACAATGAATTGTTTTAAAATATTTCAATTTATTAAGTAAATCTATTGAGGCATAAATCCTATCAATTCCAGTTTGTGTCCCATGTGCATAAGAATAATGAGTTAAGAACAATGATTTATCTTCTGTTTTACTAATAAATCAATTACATTATTATTACTAATCCATCTAGTTAGGGATTTAGCTGATGCCAGCACTTTAGCTTTTGTTTGTTTACTTGTATCATCTATACTAGATATGCAGTTAAAATCCCCTGCTATAATAAAACTACCTTTCCAATGTCTTTAGCCACTGTTGCACCTATTCCAGGAATCCAGTAAACATTAGCTAATGTATAGTGTTTGCCATTATATTTAATTATTACAAATGCATACATTCCTTTAGGATAATTAAAGGATTCAATGACTTTAGGCATTACAGAGGATTTTCTCCAAAGTATAGCAGTTCCTCTCCTCTTTTAGTTAAATGTAGCAGATGATAACATTTCATAAACCAAGTTATTTAAATGTTGTATATCTTTATCTAGCAAGTGACTCTCTTGCAAGAATATGTTGTTCTATTTAATTTTAGACATTTTGCTAATTATTTCCTTTTGTTGCCAGTATTTAGTCCAGATGAAAATTATCCATACTGTGATTTTAAAAATATTTCTTTTAAAAGTTAATATAACACATTTATTTGCCATTTTAATTTAATTACACATAAGACTCTAAAGTATTCCTCTGACACTATCGTGGCATTCTGGATATTTTTTGAATTCTTCCTTTCTACAAACAAAACTGTTAAAATTCAACAATAACAAAAACAAAGACAAGCCTACCCCTGGTATTTAATAAACTCCATGTAGGCTTCACACAAAGCCTGCATTGAGTTTACATGTTTGCGCAGTGAGCAGCAATGCTTAATGAATATTCATGCATAGCTCACCTTCAAACATAAACAAGCAGGGTTTCATGGTGGCCATAAGATCCATGTAAAGCAACACTGATAGTAAATTTAGTTAGCATAGTAAACTGAGTTAGTTGGATTGCATGGAATATCACATGGACCCCCAGGGTTTTCATATATTAATGTAATATGTTGCAGCGAGAGGATAGGACAGTGTATGTGTACATTTCAGCATACTGGGATAGTGGGGCTAAGGGGAATACCACACAGAACACCATGGTTTTTCATATATCAATGTATTATGTTGCAGGTACAGGACGGGACAGTGTATGTGTTCAGTCCAGCATACTGGGCTAGCAGGATTGTGGGGAATGCCACACAGACCTTGTGGATAGGACAGTATAGATTGTGTTGAGTATTGTGGAATCCCATTCCAGGCAGTCTGTACAAGTTGGGTCAATGATCTATAAGGATACATGGACTGTCATTTATAAGAAAACAGTCATAGGAAGTGTGTTTACTTAATTAGGGGCAAAGAGATGAAGTTTAGGAATGAACATTGAGAAGGAGGACAGGTGAAACATTGGAATGTACTGCAAATAAAGAAATAGAAAAGGAAGACAGCTGCAGCATGAACAATAATCACATCTTCACATGACACAGTATGGACTGCACAGTGACAAAAGTATATGATGTGACTGTGACACAAGGTGACATAACAGTGGAGGATGCCTGTGTGATATAAGAATCCAGACATGAGCAATGGAGAGGACATGTATCATGGATGTTAAATACAATTGGGGTTGCGTGCATATTATGAAGCTGTACAAACTGATTTGCCTAAGTATGCCTGTATTCTCAGCAGAGGCTTCCAAGTAGGACACATATGCAGGCTCATGGCCAACAGTAAAACCATCACTCACAATCATGGATAATATCAGAATAATATCACCAGAAATACCCATGTCTCTGACACAACATATGGGTTTCTGAGTGAGCATAGATAGTTCTGCCCCAGCACACTTGTACAACTATTAAGATATGTCAATAATCTATGAGTGTAATCAGACACACTTTCCTGAGACTGACCTAAGCAGGAGGTGTGAGGAGACGCACTTGACATTATGATCACTACAGGCTATTGACTGGTGTGCATGGCAGAGATATATTTGGCCCAATCCACAATGTCACAAATGTAAATCATGCCATCAATGTCATTAAACATCTATGCATGTCATGAGTGCATCACTGAAACAGATATCACACATGCATGTGGTATTACACCTTGATGAGGATTCTATGCCATCAGACTATAATGTTTATGCAACAAAACTAATACTTAGGTATGCACAAACAGATGTGTGACAGCTCAGAGTGACAAAGGTGGTACACTTCAGTTGAACATCATTCGAAGATGTGTATGTAGGGACATAAGAAAGGATGCATTGTACTCAGATATTGGTGTGGTGAAGCTGTGAACTATGAAGATATTATGGCCTGACAAGTGGATGCCTGCACATACTCAGTCTTTGTGCTACATACAAGGAGAATACTCACCTTGAAGGACACATGCTGATGGACATTCCACATACCACATTTGTTTGTAAAAGGCAGATCATGTCTTCTAAACCTGATAGACTTCTTTGAAGCGGTCACCAAAGCCGTAGATGAGGGTAAGGTGGTTCAGACAGCCTATCTAGAACTCACCAAGGCTTTTGACACCATCCTCCACTCTGGAATTATAGATAAACTCACTAAATTAGGTATAAATCCCTATGTTACAAGATGGGCTGCCAACTGGCTCACTGACAGAACCCCAACTGTGAAAGTAGCAGACTCCAAATCCAACTTCAGACCAGTGACAAGTGGAGTACCTCAGGGTTCACTCCTAGGTCCTCTCCTGTTTGGTATCTACTTCTCTGAAGTACAGGCTAACACAGAAGGCCTTTAGCTAATGAAGTTCACAGATAATTGCAAACTAGGAGCCATAATCAAAACTCCAAAAGATGTGGACATCCTACAAAAGGGCGTCACTGAGACAGATGCCTGGTGTCAAAGCCATGGCCTCAAGCTCAATACCAAAAAGTGCATTGTCATCCCTTTTGGTAAAAACTCTGTACCCATGAACTACCACATAGGTGGTAGTCTACTTAACACAGAAAGTGTGATAAGAGACCTTGGGACACAGGTTGACAGTAGTCTCTCCTTTGATAATCACATTGCCACAGAAGTCAGGAAATCCTTCTATGTGGCACACCTCATCACAAAAGGTTTCTCATCCAGGAAAAAAGAGTTCATTGTTCCCCTCTACTCGTCACTCATTAGACCCATTATAGAGAACAATGCCCCTTTTGGCATGTACCTCACAAGACACCTACAATAACTGGAAAGGCCACAGAAATACCTCACAAAGAGGATTACCGGCCTCAAACAGTTGCCCTACGCAGACCGTCTCAAACAACTGTAGCTTTACTCCATCGCATATCGCCTACTCAGAGGTGATCTCTGCATAACACACAAAGCTATGCCAAACCCAGAGCTTTTGGACATGCTCCACTTAAAGAAATCCCAATCCCTCTGAGCTACATGCTCTAGGGACCTAAACCTTGTCACCACAATAAACAGACCATGCTGGAGGGATAGATTCCTGTCCCTGAGACTTCCCATACTCTGGAACAAAGTACCTATCTATATCAAACAAAGCTTCTCATTAGCACTCTTCAAGAAAAATCTTAATGATTGGATGGGAGATAGGAAATTCACCCTGGGGATCACTTCTGTGGCACTGCTCGACAGTGGCACAGGAAAATAATTTTCTTGGGTGGCAAAAGCCAGGGTACATTTTGGCTAGGCTTATATAGGCCCTAGGGCCAATAGCCTAGTACCTACCAATAAACCTATATATCTCAGGACACAGGACACATAACAACTGTTCTGCTGATAGGGTGTGATGTCTACATGATCCTTGGTTTGTGCATTTGTTTGCATATCAAAACAAATCCTCTCATTTTTTTTTCATCTCGTGTTATTATGGCTGTGGCAGCAATCTTTGATGTGCATTGATACTGTCTACATTATCCCAATATCACAGTTGGAGTCAATGATTGTACACATGGAGTGATTGTGATTGTGGAGTGACAGAAAAAAAACAGATAGGATTAGTACCTTCATATGTGACATACAATGCTTTAATACAATTATTTGACTCTATCTTAACTTTTACTTTTAAGACTACCAGCTCCTAACAGATGTACACTATACTACAGATTACAGAAAGTACTCCTTGACATGTGCATATATTGCACATACGCGTGTTCCAGTTATACAGATTGCACTTTACAGCAAGGCATTTGTGCCACTGGCATAGAGGTTTTAATTTAATTTAAACATACATTGCAAAAGTAACAGCATTGTACAGTTGGGAAGTGTTATATTTGAACACACAACCTCTGACTAAAGTGTAATTTTGTACTCTTGGTTTGTGCTATAGACTAATGCATGTCATCTGGGCCAATCTAGCAGCATTGGTTCTCACATTCAGTTCTCTCTCTGTGACAGCTGTGGAAAAAAGAGAACAAAACAGAATACCATTATGAATACCAGTCCTGACTATATTCCACTTTTAGCTCTTACAAGTTGCCTCTGTAATTAATACATCTGTGGGGTGTTCCCAGTCCTACATTCCTTGATCCAATGTTTGAGGGTATCCCTTTTCCTCCTCCAGAGGTCATTGTACTGGTGTCTACATTGGTCATCAGTGCAGGGATACTGTTAGCACTCGTTAAGCCCTGGCAAGACTATCTCATGCCTCTGAATTGTACTCTGAGCCATAGATAGTCCCTTTGCAATAGTCTGGGCCCATGTTCCTTTACTAGGATTCCAACAAACACTTTGGACTCCTTTCCACCCCATTCTTGAGCATGGAATCTCACTCTCTCTCTCTCTCTCTATGAGTCCCTGCCATGTTTATCACAGATCAAGACCAATGTAGAATGATGGTTTCCCACCAATTGCAGTTAGGTTGAGTGGTGTTCGAAAGACATGCGTAGAATGGGCGTGCCTTCACTGAAGGTTGGGTGTCGAGCTGGCATCTCGGCGCCCGTAAAAAATCTACTGCCAATCATTAGCGGACCGGAGTTCCGCTGTGGCGACCCCTAACTGGGAAAAGCCGAAAGAAGAACAATGTTTACTGGGAGTGTGCTCACTGTTTGAAAATGTTGTGCAGTGCTAACCATTGTGCAAACACAGTGCTCGGCAGTGCTTAATGATAAGCAGAGTGCAACATTGGCAAGCAATGCAATTTTAGGGTTATTGGATGTACAGGCCTTTGTATATATGTCTTAGGCAAAAGTGGACATCATGCCAGTCCACATAGCAGGAATACACTGACAGGAATATAGTACACAGCATATTTTCTATTTTTGTCTGCCTACTTCCTGGGTGGTCCAGGTTTTCCAATTCCAGTGTTTGTGCTACGAAACAGTGGCAAAAAAAAATAGAAATTTAAATGAACAAAACTAAGGAAAAGGAAAAGAAAATACCTTGCTGTCATACATTTCAAAGATCTGAATATCATGGTGTGACCAAGTGATCTATGATCTGCACCATACGTTTGGACTGAAAATCCTGTATGGGACATGTTAGAAAGTAATTATACACATTGCAGTTTCTTACTTCACAACTGTAGATCAGAGGGTGTGTATGTACCTTTAAGAAGCATTTCTAGACATAGCACGTGCATATAAATACTGAGTACATGCAGGCAGCAGTGGCATCTTGAGACAACAGCCAGAGTGTTAATATGTATGAGTGTGGTAGTCAGTCTGTTTATAAGTTTGTTTAAATTTAAGTAACAAAGCCTCATGTCTGATGTGTTTGTGTGTTATAAAGCTGCTTGAACAGAACCCATAAATATTCGTCTGTTTTATCCTGACCAGATGAGCGACATGGTGTCAAAACTGGGATTAAGAGAGCAACTTCTTCAAGCCATGAGGTGCAGAGTTGAAGGTGAAGGCAGACTAAGCAGGTTGAGTGAAATGGAGCACAGATAATTGAAAAAGGGACAGAAATGAGCTAAAGGTAAAGAAAACTGCACAAATGATTTATTTGGCAAAGAAAATGAAACTGATTATTTGTAAGGCACAAAATGCATTATTAATCAAATGAGTAGCACAAAATGTATTATTAATCAAAAAAAAGGCACAAAACGCATTATTAATTAAACAAAATGTTTGAAACCACAATATTTGATAAAACTAGCAGAGATATTCATATGGGGCTCAGAATTACCTTTGGTTTGCATAACGAGCATGTTTAAAGTAAAACAGGCACAAGAAAAGTATAATGAGCATGAAAAGAGATTAAAAGGGCATAACAAGTTCAATAAAAAGGGCAAAATTAAGCTTAAAGAGCAAGGCGACTGCATGTTTTTAGTAAAAGACCATGTCTGAGCATAAACTACTATTTTGCATTTGACGAAGCCATTCAAAGCATAACTAGAGTTGTTCAAAGTATTTCAGAGTGTGCAAAGTGTTTGCAGAGTGTGTGCTTTATTACGGTGCAATTATTTCAAAGAGTTTGCTATGTGAAAAGTACAGTTATATTACAAAGTGCAGTAAAAGTACAGCCATTTCAAAAAGTTTCTTGTTTTGTGTGCATTTATTTTCAGAAAGACAACATTTTAGAGTGTTTCTTACAATGTGCAGTTATTTCACAAAGTGCAGCCATTTTGAAAGATTCTTGTGCTGTGTACAGTTTATCTGCAAAGTGCATTCATCTCAAAGTGTTTCTTACTCTGAGCTTTTTCTGATGTGTACAGTTTATTCACAAAGTAAAGTAATTTCAAAGTATTCCTTATACTGATAAGCACAACTATAGAACGCTAGTCCTCTGTGTCTTGAAACGCCAACCTCCAAATGAAGTCTCAACAAAAACAGAAAAAACAGAAAGACTGGCCAGTGTGAAATAAAACCAAATGTTTATTCTCCAAAATGTTAAGCGCTTTCACTCGCTACAATGCGAGCTTCATCAGAACTCCATTAAGATGTTAAAGTGACATTTAAATAAACTCATTGGCGCCAAAATGCGCTATGTTAAAGCAACATATACATAAAAAGGAAAAACAGTATTAGTTCCTTATAACAATGCAATAATGACATAAATAGTGCATACTGTCATAAAAGTACTGAATAAAGTTCTATAAATTAATACATCAACAAACATTTGTCTAAAAATATATATCACATCATAGATCAAAATAAAAATGGGAATGAATACAATCAAGTAAATGATAAACTTGTATTCAAGAATGGCTTGATTGTAATATAGTCATTAAGCCCTGGTATAGTAGAAGCGTCTGTAAAAAGCTGCCACCAAATTTCTTTGTATGACAGTATTCCTTTAAAGTCACCCCCTCTTGGGTCAATTTGAACACTGTCTAAAATAGCAAATTTAAAATAATGTCTATCCCCACACTTTTTGACATGCCTATATAAGGCATTTTTTTCATCCTTGGTCTTAATGCTATATAAATGTGCGTATATACGTTTATTAAATTTTCTCTCTGTTTTTCCTGTGTAAAATCCAGGACAGGCCATACATTTGGCTAAATATATAACCATTTTAGTATTACAATTGCCATATAAAAACCTAATGTTAGTCCCGTTAACATTTTCTAAAATAATGCTCTTTCTCTAAAATGGCATAACATTGCTTACAACTTCCGCACTTTGTGGTGTGTCTGTGAGTGAAAACCTTAGTAATACCAGCTCTCTCTAAGTAACTCTTAATATTACGTCCCATTTTGTTCACAAATAGTGGCTGGGTCCCCAATATCTTTGCTATATCCTGATCCGCCTGTATAATGGTCCAGTTGTTAACCATAATTTTCTTAATTTTTCCAATATGTGGACCAAATTCTAAAACGCATGCTCTCCCAAAATCAATACCAAATTTTGTAATATTAGTCTGGTTTGGTCTACTACTCCCTCTGTTGTAATAATTCAAACCTAATAACGGGGTATATTTCTTACCCCATTCCTTGATAATTGTGTTACTTATTTGAGCCATCATATTAGTGCCATAGTCTCTATCTCTGAAAAGAGAAGTGATAAAAGACACTTCTAACATCTCTGAATATGTGGATGTCATTCTAATAGCACGTATAATTTTTATATTCACAGAAACAGCAGGCAATCAATGAATGTGACAATAAAATAAAACAATTATGTGTTAAAAGCATAGTATTACCAACTTTACAGACACAAATACACCACCAAAGTTTGATACAACTAACTGGTGCCAATATATATAAAAAAAATACATAAATAAATATATATGTGTATTTTTATATATATTTTTAGCATCTCACTTTCTCACTAAATACAAAATTTCTTTAAATAAATGTAACCATTTATTTCCTGACTAAGACCTAAGGGAGATAAAGTCTTATATTTAAGAATCAACTTTGTCTCCAATTCCAACGATTTAGCTATATAATCACCCCCCCCCAGGTAAGAAGGGTTTAGCAAGTACACAATAAAAAAGCCCAGCTACATCCGCATCAAGTACACCATTAAAATGCTCAGTTACAGGACTTAAAAGGTTACAAACCTTTACACACCATTTGGTTTGACCCACATAATTATTAATGGGAAGAAATTTGATTGTAAGCACTGTTTTAACTGTAATTCAACTGGGATTATGTACATTTTAAGTTGTAATTGTCCTAGACCTAAATGATATATAGGGCAAACCAAACGGTGTGTAAATGTTCATATTCTTGAACATATAAGAAATGCAAAGAATCGTAACCTTTTAAGTACTGTAGCTAAGCGTTTTGATGATGTACATGATGTGAATGATCCTGGGCTTTTATACTGTGTACTTGCTAAACCCTTCTTACCTGGGGGGGGGGTGATTATATAGCTACATTGTTGGAATTGGAGACACAGTTGATTCTTAAATATAAGACTTTATCTCCCTTAGGTCTTAACCAGGAAATAAATGGTTACATTTATTTAAAGAAATTTTGTATTTAGTGAGAAAGTGAGATGTTAAAAATATATAAAAAAATACACATATATATATTTATTTATGTATATTTTTTTATATATATTGGCACCAGTTAGTGGTATCAAATCTTGGTGATGTATTTGTGTCTGTAAAGTTGGTAATACTATGCTTTTAACACATAATTGTTTTATTTTATTGTCACATTCATTGATTGCCTGCTGTTTCTGTGAATATAAAAATGGCTGAATACTATTTGTATGTGAGCCTTGAAGGCAAATTGCCAAGGTACTTGACTGCTGTTAATTAATAAGCTAGTGGTTTTGGTGCTGATCCAGTGTGTTTCTTTTTTCCTATGGTGCGGTGGTCAATGGTACTGGTGTTCTAAATATATTTTGGACATTATTTTGTCCCTAGCACCATGTTACAAACAGCAGGTACGTCAGGGTTGTTTGAATTGCCTGGTAATTTTAATTTTATGGATATTCTTAGTGAACATGAAAAGTGGTTTTAACATGATGATCCCTGGTATGTGTCCAATAATCAGGATCCTGAGGGGAGATTCTTGCAACTTGAGAGACTTATGGTGAAGGAAGTTGCTGTATATTTTGACACCCATTTGTTGGAGAAATATATAAGCCTTAATATAACACCTAGGGGCTTAAGGATAGATCGGTTACCAGTGACTGAATTTAGTGAAGAAGAATCTGATTTATGTGAGGAGCGGAAGCAAGTGTCACTCCATTGTACTATTGGTTGGCTTTGTGTTCTGATCAAATGGAATGTGAGAGCCCATGAAAATCTAAAGAAAGAAATTATTCAGTGGCAGGAACAGCTGACAACTGAATCCGGCTACCAGGTTCAGATGGGGAGGATTAATGAAATAATTAATAAAATTGAAGCAGGGATTATTCAGTGGAAGAGAAAAAATTTATTGCGTGATATGTGAGACTATGAGGAAGGTGTTCTATTCTCCTGGCAACATAATCCATCATGTGGGAGGTTGAATGTTTGAAGAAACAGTTGGAAGTGCCAGAATTTGTCGTCAGCATCCTGGAGCAATCTGCTTATAATAATAAAAAAACTGTCTTGTTTGAAGAGCTACAAGCTGTGGAAGCAGACAGCGTACAACAAGTAGCTGAGACCAGTCAAGGTTGTCAATTTCAAGAGAAAAATGGCAGAAAGGGTAAAAAGTGAAGAAACCATTTTAAATTACTTTAACAGGACTAATTTATTGACTGTGGACTCTAATGACTGTGAGTACTATCAAAATGAATTATGTGTGGTCAATTTGTCAACTTTGAATCTTAATAGTAAAATGAGGTCTGTGTTACTTAAGGGTAGTAAATTTGTATCAACTTATATTCCTTCATTTGCTGACATATGTTTTGATTTGAAAAAAATTCTGTAGGAAATTTGCATTGCGTCTTTATTTTGATAAAAGGGCATGCGAGTGCTCTGAGCATGCAATTAGTTTTGATGATGAGGAAGATGTCAAATTAATGAATCTTTCTTTATATGCAGTAGGTTTATTTGAGAATAATGTCAATGATGCAGATGAGGAATTTAATACTGGATATGGCAAACTTGAATTACCAGTATTGTCAGTGGAGAGTAAGTTCATTCCTCTGTTAAATTTGCCCTGTATAATGTTGTTTGAGAAACTGTTATTTAAGAAAATTTCACATGAACTCAATAAGTTTTTATGTTCTAAGAAAAAATATAATCTGACATGAGAAGAATGGCTGGCATTGCAAGAATTGAAAAAAAGTTAAAAATGAATATATTTTCAAATGTGCTGATAAAGGTGGTAAATGGCTCATTTTAAACAAGCACAGTTATTGTGAAATGGTTTATGACTTGATTAGTAATATTAGTGAATATAGATTTTTAACTAGGAATCCTGTGGATGATTATAATGCTGAGTTATTGAAAATGTTGGAAAGGGGTGAACGTTTAGGTTTTTTGGTAAGAAATGATGTTAATAAATTATTCATTAAGAAACCAGTGAATCTCGTTATTTATGCACTGCCAAAAATCCACAAAAATTTAGTTAAATCACCTGATAGGCCTATTATCTCAGGAGTTGGGTCATATTTGTGCTATGTGGGAACATTTTGGGATTTTCATTTTAAGAAATATTTTTGCAAGGTTCCTGCACATATTTCTAACATGCAGGAATTGTTGGATGTTTTGCAAAAAAAACATATGGCAGGACAATTACTATTTGGTTTCAATGGATGTGAAGTCATTATATACGAATATCAAACATAGATGGAGCCTAGAGGCTATGATGGAAATTATGGGTGAAGGCCCTCGTACTTCATTTTTGGTAAGTTTGTTAGGGTTCTGTTTGACCCACAATTATTTTTCATTTCAAGGAAAGTTTTTTTTTGCAGCTGATGGGTACAGCAATGGGTGCTGCCTTTGCCCCCACTTATGCTGTGCTCTGTATAAGACAATTTGAGAAAATGTTTATGTACTCTACCCTGCTTTTTAGGAATAGGGTGATATTTTACAAGTTATGCATAGATGATCTTATTATGATATGTAAAGATGAATCAAGTGAATTTTTTAAATTTTTTGAAGTGCTTAATAATAATGATCATGGTCTTAAATTTTCATATGAGTTGAATGTTAAAAGTATAACCTTTTTGGATGTTGTTTTGTTTGGAGAAGGGGCTGACATTGGATATAGACCATTTAGAAAAGAAACATCTGTGAATACATTTCTGCATGCTACTAGCATGCATCCTGAACACCTGTTGGATTCTTTACCTTATGGGAAATTCAACAGAATTTTTGACCACACCAGTGATGTTAACCTAAAGTTATCTGAGTTAGATAAAGTTGATTTAAAGTTAAAGAATAGAGGGTATGGGGAGGAGCAAATTCAGGTTGCTAAGCAATGTGTACTTAAAGGATTTACATTAAAGGCACACGAGGGTAGCAACCTGGGAGGAAGGTTGGACTCTCTGGTTGGTGGTGAGAAGATTTATTTTGTTACTAGGTTTTTATCCTTTTCACATATCTTAGCTGATATTGTGAAAAGGTTTTGGTATTTGATAACTGAGGATGAAAACATCGGTCATCTTTTTCAGAAGTTTGTTACCTTTTCTTTTGGTAGGGGTAAGAATTTGAAACAGATTTTGAATTATAGTTTTGAATCCAAATTCAACACAGGTTTGATGTGTGGAATGTTTCTGTGTGGTCACTGTAGTGTGTGTTTGAGGGTTAGAAATTTATCAGGCCATGTTATTAATGGGAAGACATTTGATTGTAAGCACTAATTTAACTGTAATTCAACTGGGGTTGTGTACATTTTAGGTTGTAAGTGTCCTAGACCTAAATAGTATGTGGGTCAAACCAAACGGTGTGTAAAGGTTCATATTCTTGAACATATAAGAAATGTGAAGAATCATAACCTTTTAAGTCCTGTAGCTAAGCATTTTAATGATGTATATGATGTGAAAGATGCTGGGCTTTTATATTGTGTACTTGCTAAACCCTTTTTACCCAGGGGGGGCCGATTATATAGCTAAATAGACCTCATCTCCATTAGGACTTAATTAGGAAATAAATGGTTAAATTTATTTAAAGGAATTTTGTATTTAGTGAGAAAGTGAGATGCTAAAAATTTAAAAATATATACACATATATATTTATTTATGTATATGCTTTTTTATATATATTGGTACCAGTTATTGTTATCAAACCTTGGCGATGTATTTGTGTCTGTAAAGTTGGTAATACTATGCCTTTAACACTTAATTGTTTTATTTAATTGCCACATTCATTGATTGCCTGCTGTTTATGTGAATATAAAAATGGCTGAATATTATTTGATTGTGATCCTTGAAGGTGAATTGCTTTGGTACTGTATTACTGTTAATTAATAAACCGGTGGTTTTGGTGCTGATCCAGTATGTTTCTTTTTGTCTACGGTGAGGTGATCGTTGGTATTGGTATTTGTCAAAGTGCAGTTATTTCAAAGAGTTTGTTGTGCTATTGGGTATAATTCCAAGGTCTGGCATAGAATTCTGGGATATTTATGTGTGTGTATGTTTTTATATTATTTTAAGCACCTTCACTACTGCATGTTGATAAGGCAAAGGCATTTTGAAGACCCAGTTCACTTTTGTTTGATCATAATAATCCAGAGAACTGGACAGTATTTGAGCAGGAATATGATATTTTCATACAATCAGCTTTTTCTGACAGAGATGCAAGTACAAGGGCATTCATTTTGCTTAACTTAGCTGGGTCAGAGGCCATTGAAAGAGAGCATTCATTTGTGTATGCACCAGAAGCATATGCAGGAGAGGGGTGGAACCACCATATTGTGGTACCAGCTGAATCCGGGGAGGACCCTGACTGCTTGAAATGTAAATTTAGAGACATGTGCAATCCCCCAGACAAATGATACATTAGAGAGGCACTTATTTGATACAAGAGACCAAAAGCAAGGTGCAATTTTTGCAACTTATGTCACTGACTTGAGGAATAAGGCAAAAACGTGCAGATTTGGTGACTTGAAACACAAGTTAATAAAGGACAAGCTTGTGTGTGGTATTAATAGTGCTGCAGTGAGAACGATTCTGCTTCCTGACAGAGATTTACCAATGGGCAAAGCCATAGAGATTTGTCAAATCCATGAACTCACAGAAAGGCACACAAGTATGCTTGCAAGAGTGATGGTTTCAGCAGCCTCCAGAACAAACATAGACAGCATGTAACATATGACCAGCAGAAGTAGGCCAAAGCACGTGGCAGCAGCAACCCCTGTGAGTGTAGCATGGAAAGTCTGTAGCTTTTTTGCATGTTCCAAGGCTAGCTCAGTAAAAATGGCATGCTCAATACAGTATAAGAGTGAGTCAGCAAAACCGAAGTCAAGTCTTATTGTTAACTGTCGTAATTGTAGAGCCAATTATGAGTCTAAAAGAGAGAAGTGTTTAGCATTTGGTCAGCAATGCCACAAGTGTAAAAAATGGAATCATTTTCGAAAGTTTTGTAAATCAAGTAAGCATCATTCAGTTATTTAGAAAAGTCACTCAAAAAGCAAGTTGATCATGTAGAAAGCTGCAACCCTACTTTCTATGTAGATTATGTATAAGTGGTCGGTGAAAAGGTTAATGCAGTAGATTTGCTGGCAAAGAATGAAGTATTTTGTACCATCCTGATCAATGGTAAGCCCACAGAGCTCAAAGCAGAGACTGGTTCAAAGTGTAATGTAATATCAGCAGAAACATCTGGTAAAGTGAGAGCTGGTGACCAACTTAATTTAATTAATTGTGCAAAGCTTGTTGCTTATAGAGATGAAGAGATTCAAACCAAAGGCTCAGTAGTGCTTTCATGCTATTAGGCTGGGAACAGTTACAGCTTGCAATTGTATGTAGTCCGAAGACCTGTGCAGTCATTATTAGGTCTCAGCGATAGTTTGAGAATGAAACTGCTTTCTTTTACAAAAGACATACATCATGTAAGCGCATGTTATAGTTTCAGCTTCAATAATGCTATTTTCTCAGAGTATGCTGATGTTTTCGACAAGTTAGGCAAGCTTCCAGTTGTGTACTCCATGAAAGTAGACCCAGAGGTCAGTCCAGTGGTCAGACTAGCAAGGAGAGTTCCAATAGCTATGCAGGACAAAGTCAAAGTTTAGTTAGACAAAATGGTGCAACAAGATGTGATTTCTCCATCACAAAACTAACTGAGTGGGTGTCTTCCATGGTAGCTGCTCATAAGAAAAAATCAGATGAGATAAGAATATACATTGACCCAAGAGACTTGAAAAAGGCATTAAAGAGACCTCATCATCCTATGTGTACAATTGAGGAGACTGCAGCCCTCATACCAAATGCCACTCTTTTTTTCTGTATTAGATGCAAAGCGTTTATTCTGGCAAGTAATGCTTGATCACAAATCTTCACTACTGGCTACATTCAGCACCCCATTTGGTAGATACGGATTCCTCAGGATGCCTTTTGGAATAAATTCTGCCACTGAAGTCTCTCAGTGTGCAATGGAGCATATGTTTTCAGTCTACCAATGTGCAATAATAGTTTGATGATTTACTGGTTGGAGGCAATGGTGAAGAGGAGCATGACAGAAACCTCAGGAAAGTTCTGGAAAGAGCACATGAAGTGAACTTGAAGCTTAATCCACTGAAATGTAAGTTCAAATTACAAGAACTTACTTATGTAGGTAATTTATTTACAAATGCAGGCTTACGACCAGATGCTTCTAAACAAGCAGCCACTCTTGAGATGTCAGCTCCAGACAATGCCCAAGCTTTACAGCATTTTCCTGGTATGGTTAACTATTTGGGAAAATTTATCCCTGAGTTTAGTGAGTTAGCAATACCTTTAACAGAGCTGACACATAAAGATGTTACCTGGTCATGGTTAGAACAACACCAGAGAGATTTGATAACCTCAAACAGCAAATTGCCAGCCTGCCTACATTGAGATACTATGATGTCCACAAACCAGTAGTTCTTTCCTATGATGCTTCAAAGTTTGGTCTTGATGTAGTTATTCTTCAAGAAGACAGACCTGTTGCTTATGCATCTAGAACTCTTATTCAAATTAAGATGCAGTATGCTCAAGTTGAGAAGGAACTTTTGACAACTGTGTTTGCATGTTGGAAGTTCCATGATTATATTTTTGGCCGAGCTACCAAGATCAAAACTGACCATCAACCTCTAGTCACTATTTTAAAGAAGCCTATGTATTCATCTCCTGCAAGACTGCAGAGAATGATCCCTAGACTGCAAAAGTACAATTTCAAAATGGTCTATACAAAAGGTAAGCTTCTTTATTTGTCTGATACCTTATCCAGATTGCCCAGAAGTACAAGTGAATGGTTTGATGAAGAGAATTTTGACTTTGATGTCATGGAAGTGTGTAATTTTTCTACCATGAGACTTGAGGAGCTAAGAGATGATACAAAGACTGATCCAATTTTGCAAAAGCTCAACCACATCATTAATGTTGGATGGCCATCAAAGCAATCCTGTGTACCACCAGAAGTACAACCTTACTTTCCATACAGAGATGAGAAGCTGATGGAAGATGGTATAATTTTCAAAGGTCCCAAAGTTGTTGTTCCTACTTCCTTACAACATGAATACATTCAGATTTTGCATCATAGCCACCCAGGTTCCAATTCTACCAAAAGAAAGGCAAGAGGCCTTCTCTATCAAAAGACATTGATAAGGTGCTTTCTTCTTTTCAGTACACAACAATATTAAGCCACATTTGCAAAAAGAGCCACCTCAGCTAAACCAAATTCCTGAACTACCTTGGTCAACAGTAGCAAATGACATATTTGAGTGGAACAATCAGCATTACTCAGTGTTGGTAGACTCTTATTCAAACTGGTTTTACATCAGTTTACTACCTAACCTAACATCCAGTGCTATTACTAAGATGAAATGTCATTTCTCAGTCCATGGTAGTCAACACAGTTATTTCTGACAACAGTTCTCAGTTTCCTAGTCAATTGTTTCAAAGATTTGCTAAAGAGTGGGACTTTATCCATGTTACTAGTAGTCCTGAATACCCACAATCAAACAGCCTTGCTGAATGTGAAGTGCAGAGTGAAAAGCAATTACTGGAGAGGTCAAAGTGTGACAATACTGATATCTTCTTTTTTTTCACTAAATATTTTTTTTTATTATTTCAAATAAGATGTCTTAAACATTACATGAAATAAAGATAAATAACATATTTACAATTCTAAAACATTACTAACTTCAAACCATTATATAACTATTTACATTGGTGTCTATGCAAATAACATTGAAATTCTATATAATATAGTTAGAAACATAAGATGATATATCTTCTTCAATCTTTTCGAGTATTTCCAGTACTTTCATCCAAGAGTAATAGTAAGATGTAAATCTTTTAGTTCTGTTCTTCACTGTTAATATTTCCATGTGAGCAACTGTTGTTGTTAAAGTCTCAAATTCCTTGAACGTAGGCAAAGCCTCATTTTTCCAGTGTATAGTTATGATTTTACGTGAAATTGCCAATAGTGACCATAGGATTTTAGTGTCTTTTTTTGGTACACAGTTTGGAATAGGAGAGTTGAATAAAATTAAAGACTTTGTTAATTGAAAATTATCATTATAAACAGTCTGAAAAAATAGTTAATGGATTTCCAGTACATATTGAGACATATACATTCATAAAAAAACATGCTGCCAATCTGCTTTTATCTTGGTATGGCATCTCCAACATTGATCTTCAATAGAATACATTTTGGCTAACCTATGTGGTGTATAGAAACTTCTGTGTAGATATCTCCAAGTGAATAATTGCCAGTATTTTGATAATGTAGAACATTTGGAAGATTTTAGAATATTACTTTTTTCTTCTTCAACTGGAGGATGGTTGTTTATTAAAGTATAATAATCCCAGTATGATTTTTCATGATAGCTTTTTGTTTTTTTAACAATTTTATAGATATTAGACAAATAACCTGTACCCTGATAAGGCTGTTTTATGATAAGAATAAGGTATTCAATGAGTTTTGGAGCTTCATGTCTAACTGAAGGTTGCATTTGTTCTATTTTATTTATAAGAAAATGCCTTAGATTTTGTAAAAATAGCCAATTGTCTTTATTTATATTATAATTATAAATTATCTGTTCCTTTGTTAGAATGCTCCCTTTCTCTATAAGTTGATGGCAAAAGAGTAATGTTTCTTCTTTAAGTATATTTATTTTAGATATTTGGAATGTATCTAGAATATTTGGTGTAAAAGCTATAGGGAAAATAAGAAAAATCCAAGAATTAATATTTGGTATTTTGTTTATATATGTTTTGAACACTGAAAGTGTAGAGCTTACATAGTTTGATGGCAATTTTCTAATATTATTCCTTTTCCCTAAAAAATAATCTTTTAACATCCATATAAGGGGTGATGGTATTACTGTTAAGTTATCTTGTATGTGATTATAATTGATTTCTATGTAAATCTGCTCATGGACTTGTTTCCATATAGGTGTGTATGAATTATTTAACCATAGTGTTATGTTTTTAATAACAGATGAGGTAATATATAAATCAATATCCGGTAAATTAATTCCACCATCTTCCCAATCTGGCAAATGTTTATTTAAGGCTATACGGGGTTTATTTGGAAACCATAGAAAATTTTAAATTAGTTTATTGTATCTTTGAATAATATATTTGGGAGGTGGCAATGAAAAATGTTGTATTAAGTATAATATTTTGGGAAATATGATTATTTTAATAAGATATAATCTGTCTGTTATTGAAAATATATATTTATTCCAGTAACCAATTGTTTGTTCTATTTTGTCTAGTACTTTATTATAGTTAAATATTAGAGAATCTGTTAATTCATTGAGTAGATTTATTCCCAAATATAATAATTTACTTTCTGTTACTATATATTTGGAAAATCTTTTGTTTATATTATTATTATTTTTTTTACAATTACAGGGCATAATTTTAGTTTTGTTTTCATTAAATTTTAAGCCTGAAATATTTTGAAATTTATTCATGGAGTTAAATAGAGCATTCAAAGACTCATTTGCATCTGAGAGAGTTAATAGTATGTCATAAGCAAAGAGTTGGATTTTAAGGTTTAACATTTTATTAATACAAATACCCTTTATGTTATTGTTTGATCTGATTTGATTTGCAAAGGGTTCTATGAGTAATGCAAATAACAATGGTGATAAAGGGCAACCTTGTTTAGTTCCCTTTTTGATTGTTATAGGGCCTGATCTATATGATCCCAGTTTAACATATGCAGTAGATTTTTCATATAGTATTTGGATAAGATTATTAAAATTAGAAGGAAAGTTATATTCTTTTAAAACTAGTCAGAGAAAGTTCCAGTTAACCGAATCAAAAGCTTTATTAATATCTAATGAGATTACATTTAAATCTAGGACTTTATTAATACTGATATCTTCTTGAATGTACTAAATCTCAGAAATATATCATGTGATAATTTATTGGCTTACCTGCTCAGAGACTTTTATCTAGACAAACCAGAACAACCTTGCCTATTAGTTCTAGTTTGTTGGTGCCTAATGCTAAAAAACAACAAAGTAATCAAAGCCCAACTTTTTAAGAATCGTTCCTTTCAGAAGTCCAGCTATGATAAAATGAGCAGATTTCTTCATCCATTGAAAGAAGGAGAGAAAGTGAGGATGCAAATAGTGACAGGCATTGATTGAATTGGTGAAGTGAGAGGTATATGTGCCAAGCTGAGATTCTACTTAGTGGAATTTGACGATATAGAATACAGGATAAACTGCAGGCATCTTCTTCCTGTATCAGAAATGATATTGCAGCATCGTACTTGTGATACAGACTCTAGATCTCAGAGCAACCCTGACAATGTTTGTACCAAAGAACATGTCTCAGTATCCATTTTCATTCCTGATTATGTCCCAGATGTCCCCAAAGTTGAACATTCCTTGAAGACAGTCACCATTGCAAGACCCAATTCTGACTTTTATGTTACATGATCAGGTCAAACTTCCAGACCTACCCTGGAATTCATGAAGCTTGCGCCAGGTGCAGGAGTAGTGTCAGCAATCTAACACCAAATATGGTGCTGAGCGATTCAGGTACGAGCTGTTTACATGTGCACTACCAGCATATGCCAGAGCTGCGCAGCTCCAGGTGCATGTATGCTAATTACCCCATGCACAGCAGTATAGCATGCAAATGAAGATATATAGCGATTCATGAAGTTGTGCAGGCGTAGTGTAATCATGCAGAAATGTAAACCAAAAAAATGGTTTGCATTTTTTTCAAACATAAAATCGGAGCCAAGAAAGCGGACCAAACTTACGTATTATAATGTTAATATATGCCAGTGGCTAAATGTATAGCCAATGGCATAAAAAAACATGCACAACAATGAAAAAATAACATTTAATGTCATAGTCACACTAACGCAAAGTAAAATCGCAGTGCATCGCTGAGCAAATAGAATCACAATGAAAATATATTTAGATGTCATAAAACTGCAATGTAACACAATTCATGAATTCCCCATAATAATCAATGGCATGCATGCTACACCACAACCATGGCGCAAGGGTTGCTAAGGGTCTGTGACAGTGTTCTGTGTGGTAACTAGGAATTAGTAGTCAATGCCATGCAAATGCGGCAAGTAATACTGAATCGCAAAATCCCCGCTGGCATAAGGATGTACCACACAGCGTAGCTGTACAACACCGAGGTGTGGCCTGGAGATAGACATGACATCAAGAGAGGGGTGCGTCACCTTAGCTGTAAGCACATTGGAGCATTGCTAATCCAGGTTGCCTGTTGCTAAGCAAAGCCGCAGGATAGGGGTGTGGAAGTAGCCATAGTTTTGCTTAGCTGAGAGCACACAAGGTAACCAAAAGTGCATGTGAACGTAGATGAAAATGTGCTCGAAACCCGGTAAACGGCTGTGCGCAGTGTACACCATAGATGAAACAGGAAGGATACGGGAAGACAATAAGGAAATGCTGCAGCATGATAATTGGAATACAAATGAGTAATTAACACCTAGGAACTCACATTGGGCCATTGACAACAGCTAACAAGGCTGCTAGCAGCTACCTGCAGAACAGGAAAGGGGAGGTGCCATACTGCAAAGAAAAGAGAACTGTCACAGCAGAACAAAGCAAACTTGCAGTAGATCAGCTACATAACACATTTCGCAACACAATCCTGGGTTGGGAAAGTACAAAACAAGAAAGCAGGCAGCTGGATGCATGCCTGACAATGGGAGAGGAATCGGGTTGAAAAGTGATGTAAAGGGCAATAGATGAATCATGGCAGCCAAGCGTAAGTCAACACCAAAGGCCCCACAATAGAAGTACCTGCTGTAAAACCCATAATTAAGATACCCTGCAGCTGGAATTGCACATACACACCCAATTACACCAGCATCATCCATTGCACAATAGTATAAGCTGTGAAAGCCCCACACACACACTTGTGTATTCCCAGACACTATGCACCATTGGCGTATACAGATGAGGAACTTTTAATATGTACATGTTATGGGCTGCCATAGCTTTGATTCACCAGCAGGTGTTGGAGACTGACGGTGGTGTGGAGGATGATGCTGACAACCATCTCAGGCCTCGGAGGAAGAGAAGAGTGTTCAGACCAAGGGTAACCTACCAGAGGCTACATGATCTGGAGATAGTAGACCATTACAAGGTGGACACGGACACCATACAGCAACTTGTTGAGCTGTGCCAGCCATGCCTCAGAGCCAGAAATAACAGAGGGGAACCCATCCCAGTGGACACTAAGGTATGTGTAAGCTTGAGAATACTAGCCACAGGTACCTTTCAAAGCCAATTGGGGATATCATGGGGATCTCACAGGCATCAGCATCCAGGGTACTCTACCAGTTTCTGGATGTCATGTTACCACATGCCAATGAGCACATATACTTCCCCTGAATGCAGGAGGAGTTGGCCAGCAATATGCGTCTCTTCCACCATGTGGCAGATTACCCGGAGGTACTGGGTGCAATAGACTGCACGCACATACACATCAAGGCACCACCCAGTGAGCAGGATAGGCACTACATAAACTGCAAGGGATACCCCTCCATCAACTGCCAGATCATGTGCAATGCCCAGGGCATTATCATGGATGTGTGTGCTGGCAGCCCTGGAAACTATCACGACTCCCACATCTGACATGCCTCACAGATGTATCAGGTATTTGCCAGGGGGGACATCCCATATGGCCACCTAGAGGGGGATGCTGGCTATGCACTTTAACCATGGATGATGACTCCCATCAGAAATGCACACACAGCCACGCAAGAACGCCATAATGAGGCACATGCAGAAACCAGAATCATCATAGAGCACATGTTTGGGATGCTGAAATCACGGTTCCGTTGCTTGGACATATCTGGTGGAGCCTTGCAGTACTCTCCAGGCACGTGTGCCCACATCTTCATAGTATGTGCCATGCTACACAATATGATCCTGCAGAAACAGCTGCAGCAGGGACAGAATGGTGAAGGCACTCACAGCCCACCACTATTGCCAAGGGCCCCACAGGCACAGAGGGACTCAGACCACGAACACCCTGTGCCAGCCCAAGTAGGCAGATGGAGGCATGCCCAATATGCCCATGCCTTGGCACAGAGGGAACGTATATCACACATACTGACAGTGTAGGCATCTATGGGCTGACACCCTTCTCCACCTGCACACACAGCGAACATGGATGGCACACACACACAACCACCTGTAAATTGTCATGTATAGGTGGTCTACTGTGTGCATCCTACATAGGCAGCCCTCAACTATTGTACACACAACTGCCATTGGCACAAAGTAAGTCAATACCTGAACAGTAAATTAAGCTATCAGCATGTGTCCATACTGTATGTATAGGTTCATCGATACATAGGTAGGTACATGCCCAACTGCCTGAGGCCAGTCATAAGCATAGCCAAAAAGTGTCTGCTGTCACCACCCCATTGATTAACTAACTGTCCCTCTGTGGATCAGAGCCAATTGTGGGAACCCTGGGTTGTATCCACAGTTTCCCACCCACTCTGCAAGGATTCCCTGGAGTGTTAGTGAGGGGTTTCATATAATGTAATCAGGGATGTAGTTCCAAATAATGTGGAGTACCCGTGACAGGAATCTGTCACTCCAGCATCTTCCAGTTATGGTTGTGGCAAGGTGTAGCTCATTACAGTGTGTGGCTCACTGTGACATGGATGCCCATAGGTGGAGCATATCCATTAAGTCTGACTTGGACATGGCTTTGTTAGCCAGCAAATATCATCCCTGAGTAAACAAGATGCCACTGAGTAATGCATGAGTTTATGCAGTCTGGCAGCATAGGACACATGTCTGAGGACATTATCCTTCTATGCGAGGTACATTCGTGGCCCTTCCAGCTGTCAAATGTGTCTTCTGAGGTACATCCAAAATGGGTTATCATACTCGATGATGGGACTGATGACTGATGAGTAAAGGGGCACAATAACCTAAGTTTGTTTAGCTGTGAACCCTTAAGTAATCAGATGGCCTACATAGATGGATATCCTAACTACTTTGCGCATATGACTGTCAAAGGAGAGATCACTATGTAATATAGTCCCCACATACCCATTACGTTATCTGACTTATACTGTCTGCCACTCATGTGTTAATATGTGTGTGTGTAGTTTTCCAAAATGGAATGACTATGCAGTATGTGGCCTTTAGCTGGAGGCCATCACTCTGACACCCTGTGTTGGTCTATGTGAGGACCCTTGAAGGCCGTCTCTGACAGCTGGCTGTCAGTTATGGCTCCCAGTTTGCAGTAATTGCCAAACATGGCCTGCTGTAGTCCACCTGTGTTAGCCTGTACCTCTGAGAAGTATATGGCAAACAGTAGCGGTCCCAGGACTGAGTCCTGTGGGACACCAGTTGTGACTGGTCAAGAGTTGGACTTGGAGGCTGCTAGGCTTACCATGTGGGTTCTGTGTGTAAGCCTGTTGGCAAACCAACCCGTGATGTATGGGTGTATGTACTGGCTGGTGAGTGTAGAAATAATACCTGAGTGGGGAATGGTATCAAAATTCTTGGCGAAGTCCAGGTAGTATGTGTGAACTACCACACCCCACACCTAAAGTCTAGGTTGCAGTAAGATGTCAAACTGGTTCAGTAGGCATGATCTGCACTCAATCAAGGTGACCTGGGTTGGGTCACGTGTCTGGGGGTTACCATTGTCTATGTTCATGAGTGCCATGAGCATGCGCTCCATAGCCGTGCAAATCAGGCTACTCAGGCCTATGGGGTGGTAGTTACCATGGTCAGTTGTGTCACCACCTTGGTGGAGTGTAATAGCTGTTGCCATGTGCCAGTGAATGGCCATGTAGCCTGTGTAGAGGCTGATGTTGAATTGCTATTTTAGGTGGGGGGGCCACTTTGTCTTGTAGTGTCTGCAGGATGCAGTCTGGGACACCATCTGCCTCCATTGATGCTCTGTCATGCCGTTTGAAAGGGCCATTCCCACATGTATGTCACAGATGTCTTGGATACTGTATGTTTTGGGTATTGTTGTGGGCCCAGTAGGGGGTAAAGCTTGCTCCGAATGTATCATCAAGTGTGTTGGTGATATCAGTAGGGTCAGTATATTCAGTGCAATATTGCACCAGCACAGTGCAAATCTATGTGTTACTGCTTACATCCTTGACATAGCCAAAGAAGCCTTTGTGGTCATATTCAAAATCCATGCCTATTTACCTGTGGATGTCAGCCTTGGATGATTACATGAGTAACATAAGTATCTCGCTAATACTGGTCACGGCCATCTGCATGTGTTGGGATTTACTGTTGTTCTGGGTTACTGTACTACTTCTGTTGTATAGCCTGTATAATGCAGGGGTTCAGCAGACTGGTGTCTTTGTGTAGGAGTAGCTAGTCCTGGTTTATCATTGAAGACATGTCCCATACATCTTAGTAGGTGCTTATAGAGTGTATTCATAATTCTGTCTGTATCTTGAGCATTGTCATCCCTGAGCATGGGGGCTGTGAACCCTCCCACCTCTGTCATTAGTACTGTGGATTTAGATGTAGGAAAGGTATTCACTGTGTGTTCCTTGTGTGGGGGAGATGGTTGGGAGTAGAAATCATCAGTGAATAGTTCATGGTCAGATCTAAACAGTGACCGGTTTACCTCTGCTGTAGTGCACCTGTTGCACATGTCAGTGATTACCACTTCTAGTATGTTTTCACCCCTCGTTAGTCCATCTAACAACTGATACAGGCCAAATGAGGTGATAAATCCCAGGAAGTACTGGGCCTGGAAGTGCATACTCGAGTAGGTTATCTAGTTAAGTGTAGGGTAGCCGAAATTGATGAGTAATAGGGTGTCTGGTAGGACTGTCATGTTTACCACTGTCTCCAGATAGTTGTAGTGGTGCTCCTGGGTCATGGAAGGTTATCTGTAGCAGCTCACAATTTGCATTGCAGTTGTGGCTGATGTTAGCTGCAAATGGATGATCACAGAGGTATCATGCTGCCCCACTAACTTGGAGGTGTAGGTATCACCGATGAATATGGATACACCCCCTCCATGACTGTGCCAGTCCATGCACAGTGGCTGAAATGTGTGTTATGGGTTGTAGTCTGCTAGTGCTGGTGTGCTCAAAGGTGCCTTATACAGGTCCCAGTCACAGAACAGATGAAGATGTTGTCCATACTGAGGGGTGCTGTGAGTGCGTGCATGTTGTGAGTACTACCCCTAGTGTTGAGTAGCCTAACCCTCATTCGTTCCACTATTGTGCAGTTCACGGAGATGAGATCCACCTCTGAGACCTGCCTAAAAATGGCATCATGGGTGCGCCAATAGGCTTGGCCAGCATTCCAAAGCCTTAGGCTGACACATGCAAGTTGGCATGGAATTGTTGCAGGCAAGTATCCCATCTGTGCTTGTGTCCCATCTTTCCTGTAGGTAACCTACTGATAAGCAATACAAAGCCTGAAATCTATACATGTCCACTAGCTTCCAATATAGGCTTTTGTTGTGATTATGTATCAGTAGTCCTTATGCTATTGCTGTACTTAACTGTTGTCTGACTACATGGTGAATCTACACTGTATATTGTGATCAGAAAACTCTGTATAATCATGTATGATGTTGGAGATGGCCTGCACTGTAGAGGTTCATAGATAGGTAGCAGGCTATCTGCCCAAGGGCATTTAGAAGCATAGCTACAGTGTTGTGGCTTTACCTGCACCATTGATGAAATAACTGAGCCTCAGTCAAGCATAGCCAATGAAGTGATTCCAGGCAGAGTTGCTGGAAGCTGTTGAAGACTGGTGTGCTGTAGGGTGATAATGGCACATAGTGATCTCAAAAGAGCATGTTAACATGACAAACCAACAGCATTTAATTTCTCCAACAGGTCTTGCAGCTGTAGAACTGGAGTGGCTCCCCCATACCCTGGCTGTATGTGTCTGGGACACATGATCCCAGGGGTGTATATGCTGTTGGCCAGTCACACATCAAGGTTTCCCATGAAGTGTGTCAGTGAGTGGCTATGTTAATGTATAGTCTCCCAATTCATGTGACATGTCGGTATTTTGAAAAGCTCAATGGGTGTGGGTGGCTCTGCCTGTTGTGTAGCCAAGCTTACACATAGGATTCATGGACATAGGAAATAGGCAGAAGGAACGTCAAAGTCAATAGTGTAATGGCTACAGCATTTGCATAATATCTGTGCAGTCCTGGTTCAAATCCCAATAAAGTCAGAGATGATTTACATGTAACATAGTATACCTTAACCACAGCTTGCATATATAGGTAGTATTCCACAGAATAATAAACATTTGGAACACACAACTGCTGAAATGTGCATTAATCACCCTTGCACTACCAGTGCCTGCTCTGAGAGGTAAAATTACCACTGCCAGGATTATAACACGCAACCATGTACACAATCTTCACAATAACCTACCACTAAGCTACCTGAGATGTACTAACAGCAGTTGTGTATACCGACAGGTTAAAGCACAAAAGGTAGGAATGTGTGGAAATAGGACAAACTGGCATGTACCCAATGAAAGTTGTATGCTATACACACATATATATATATATATATATATATATATATATATTTTTTTTTATTTATTTTATTTTACATTTGTTGACCGGGCTAGTCTAGCTGGATACATGTCCATTTTCAGTAGAGGCCCGGGAAGAAAAGCTCCAAAAGTAACATAAAAGGCAAATACAGATCAACAAATACATAAAATACAGAGTTATAGCAGATGAAGTTCTAAAATTATACAAGCATATGCAAGTCATGACAGGACGTACTAAAAATTGCCATAAAAGTTTAGGAGAAATAAATAAATATATATATATATATATATATATATATATATATATATATATATATATATATATATATTTTTTTTTTTTTTACCATATATACACGTGGTGTAGTCAGTGGTGATAACATAGGAAGTAGGCTTCAAATAGGTGGTGTACAGGAGATGGTCTAATATGCTGAATATATTAAAGTTTATTTGTGAAAAATGATATTTTACTGATTTAGGAGTAAATAAAGAGAGTAGGAGTAAGAAAAAATTTGAAAAGGAAGATTAATCAGGGTGAATGCAGCTGCAGAGCCAGTGAGTCTTTATATATATAGATATATATCTATATATCTCATATATATATATATATATATATATATATATATATATATATATATATATATATATATATATATATATATATATATATATATACACACAAAGAGAGAGAGAGATATGTCGATATATGGGGATGGGGATATACATAAATATGTAGATATATAGATAGGTTAACAACATCTTCATAACCATGGAGGTACATATAAATGGGATACCTACCAAATACCGACTGCTTGACATACCGACGTGCATAATCACAAGGCTTAAAGTCCGAAAGACCACAGTACCGAAACACCAGAAGCGCAAGGTTTAAAATCCCGATGTTAAGGGACATTTAGTCAGTGCTTCTGGTGTTGCGGTTCAGATAGGTTACTGTGTGTAAGTGTGTTTCTGAGAGCTGTAGTGTGTGTAAGTGTGTGTTCTGAGTGTGGTGTGTGTTCCTGGGGGACTGTAATGTGTGGGTGTGGGTTTGCTTTGTGCATCTGTTTGTACAATCTAGGAGGTAGAATATTAAAGTAGGGGGTGTGGGGGGTGCAGCAACCCACATGGGGGGGTGTAGAGGGGCTTGCCCACCTGTTCATACGTAGTGTAGGATGATTTGTTTGGCTCTGGTGGGTAACAGTGTGTCTGTGTGTGTTCCATGTTTGTGTTACTTTTGCGAGTTAGACTGTCACTGTCGGTAATGTGGGGTATGGGAGTCTGGGCCCGGTACTGTGGGCGTCAGAATTTTGTGCGTTCAGGATTCCATAGGTATCTTGTATACAGCGGTTGAAGTGTTCATATATGAGTATAACATGGACCATAGCAATCACACATTCCACCACGACCAAACTTTATGAACAAAGGCTATGGAGAGTATATGCCTATATACTATTACAAATATGTGCTATGGACATGAGCCAATGATAGGGTTACCACATATCCCACATTGCGAGGGACAGTCCCTCTTTGGGCGGTTGTGTCCTGACCAAAAATATTACACGTGGCAAATGTCCTGAGATTGTAGGACAGAATTATGTCCCATATGTAATGTAATAGTTGCATACAATAGTTCTTTCTGTATCTAAAATACCTACATGTTACAAGAACAGGATAAGCAACTAAACTGATACAAGAAAAAGCTTATATTTAGGCAAAAAAGGAAAGTTCTATCCTTTGTACTGACCGTGGGTTTCTGTCAGCCTGTAAAATCTGATGTGTGTCCCAAAAATGTCCCACTATAGCCATTTGAAAAGGTGGCAACCCTAGCCAAAGAGGGTCAGTCACCAACACAACTCCAGTGACTGCAAATACCTATAACAGAAATACACAGCTTTCATGTAGCAACACTTTATTGCATTCTGATGTATTGCCAAAAGGATTCAAGGACTAACATCACCTACAGGAACCAATTAACAGTGCCTTAATGAATCAGCCTGCAATTACCATAGTATTAGTCCACAAAGGATAGGTGTTCAAATAGGGAAGGAACCCTCATGCACAAATCGATTATGTATAAAAGCAGTTCCTACACACCTGCATCTGCTATGTATATCCACCAACATCACCCCTACACCGACAAAAATTACAATACAACTGTAATAACATCACAAATCATTGACTCACTGTACGACATCTGCAGAAGCCTTAACATACCTTGTCAGAGACACACTAACATGATCCTATGTGAAATAGTTGCTGTTATACAATGGAACAGCTGCTGATGTTACAGGGCTTGTTTACATTAATCCCGTTTCAAAGGGTTGTGTGTACACCGGGAAGTGTTACCAATTACTGATTAACAGCACAGTATGATACACATGTACACCAAACCAAGCATGTCTGGTAAGCACACTGTAAACCACCTAACATTTCATGCATAGCCATACAGCCTTGAGCTGCCCAAACATCCTTGCCAGACTGAAACATCTGCAGAAGTATCAGGTACAAACAAACCCTGCATAAGTAGCAATGTTTTGCATGCACTTCTGGATGTCCACTCCCCTGAGATTCTCTGTTTATCTGAAACCTGGTTAAAACCTAACACTAAAGATAATGAAGTGTTACCACCTGGGTACAACATACATAGGGTGGATCATGCTTCGAGGAAGGGGGTTGGGGTAGCTGTACTCTATAAATCTGAGTTGAATGTCACCATAGATGTAATACAACCTCCTCAGATTAATAACTCTGAGATTCTTGCCACCAAATTGCAACTTAATAAAAATAAATGCATTAATATCATCTGTATGTACATTCCCCCAGGTAACAATATATCTACATTTGAAGATATCCTGCACTGGTTATCATGTCACTACCCCGAAGAAACCCTACTACTTGGAGACTTTAACATAGACTGGGGCACCTGTTCCTTAGAATACCCAACCACCCATATTAACCTGCATGCATTTACACAAATCATATCCACCCCTACCAGGATAGGTAAACCCAACCAAAAAGAAAGTATACTTGACTGGGTACTCATAAACAGTCACCCACAACTGTACACCTCTGGTACCCTTCTTAATGGCCTAAGCGATCACCTTCTCACATATGTAATTAAGCACAAAACCATTAATTCTCAACAACCCTTATTCAGAAAGGTTAGAAACAATAAAAACTTTGACCCTGCCAAATTCCAACAAGAACTAAACTCATGTAATTGGTCTATTCTAAAACACCTCCCCTTAGAGGAAGCAGTAGCATACTTTAACAACAAATTCCTTGAGATCCTTGATTTGCATGCACCTGTTCGTTCAAAGAGAACCAAGGCAAAAACTGCACCATGGCTTTCTATAGAGTCTAAACTCAAAATTACCCTTAGAAACAAAGCATGGGCTTTATGGCGTTCTTCTAAAGACCCTCAAGATTACATTAAATACAGGCAATCCAGGGACGAAACCAAAAAATCAATTTTACAAGACAAAAAACAATACTACTGTAATTTACAGAAAGTAAATCAAAATAACCCTCAGAAGTTTTGGG
The DNA here is from genome assembly GCF_019279795.1 of Protopterus annectens. Taxonomy (NCBI): domain Eukaryota; kingdom Metazoa; phylum Chordata; order Ceratodontiformes; family Protopteridae; genus Protopterus; species Protopterus annectens. The sequence continues at coordinate 1,563,062,272 of NC_056733.1, forward strand.
CAGGTTTGAATAATCTACTACATCCTGGACAAACTTCAACCCCAATTCCTGCTGCTACTATTGATAAAACCCCTGAAGATGTTTCTGATAGTTTTAACCAATTCTTTACTGAGACAATTCAAGCCCTAGCTAGCCAACTACCTCCTAGCTCCCCTGGTCCTGAAAGTAGCACCCCTAGAAACCTACTTGCGTTCAGCTTCCAACCAGTCGCCACTTCAGTTATCCGTACCAAAAAATTAAAACCCACTACACTTTCTGCTGATCAACTCCCTGCCGAGTACCTACAAAAATCAGCTGATGCTATTGCTTACCCCGTCTCAATACTAATCAATCGAACCATAGTAGAAGCTAAAATTCCCACCATCTGGAAAATATCCTATGTAATCCCACTTCACAAAGGAGGCAGCTCTACTGAATTCTCCAATTATAGGCCAATAGCTATACTCTCTCCCCTTGCAAAGATTATGGAAAAATGTATTCATAGACAACTCATGCACCACCTAATCCAAAATCGCCTTATGCAGACACTCAGTATGGCTTCTGTCCTCATCACAGCACTGCTTCAGCCCTCCTAGCCTTTACTAACACCATAAACCATAATTGCAACAATAATTATATATCCTCAGCCCTCTTTTTGGATCTTTCCAAGGCATTCGATATGGTTGATCACCAACTTTTAATCCACACCCTGCAAACATTCTGTCTAGATACTGGAGCCCTCCAATGGTTTCAATCCTACCTGAATGGTCAACAGCAGGCTGTCCTCTGGCAGAACAAACTCTCTAACCTTCTACCTAACACCCTCGGAGTACCACAAGGCTCTATACTAGGGCCCTTGCTGTTCTCCATCTTCATTAACGACCTTTATACTGTCATCCCAAAAGTCAGCTGTATCCAATATGCTGATGACTCTACTCTGATTTGCTCAGCCACATCTCCAGTAGAGTTATGGTCAGCTACCCAGACCACCTTTAATACAATAGAAAACTGGCTTTCTGAACATCGTCTGATCCTAAATCCCAAAAACTAAAATGCTGTTATTTTCACCAACACGTAGGTCTACCGCTTTCACCTTTACCATAAAATCAAATGATGGCACAATAATCTCCCCTGACCCATCTACAAAACTATTAGGTGTCATCATAGACAATAATCTAAAATTTTACCTACATGTTAACCAAACTATCAAAACCATCAATAAAAAACTAGGGTCACTTTACAGAATAAAAGCCTTCCTAACCCCTCCAGCTAAAATTGCCATAGCTCACTCTCACCTTCTTTCAACCCTTCTGTATGCATCCCCTCTACTCTCGAATTTGAACAAGACTGTCCTTAACAAACTCTCAATTTGCTACAACCACATTGCCAGGTTTGCCACTGGGCTGCCTTTTAGGACACATCATTGCATCAATCTAAATCAGCTTGGTTGGCTTGAATTACCTAGCCTAATCCAGTATAACCAACTGATTATGGCCTATAAAATCCTCTATAATCCGGACAATACTCCTGCACTTAAAATATTATCACCCCCTATAACAATCATAGACCGCTTCGATCCTCTAACAAACTACTAATTCAGACTAGCAAAATTAATAACACAGCCGGTGATTCTCTCTTTGCAAACTCTGTAAGTAGATCCTGGAACTCTCTTCCAGCTGATATTGCCTTACTTTCCACCTTGGGTCAATTTAAAACTAGACTCAAACAACATTTGTCACTTAACTGGCTATGTCAATGTATCAAGCCTGGCTAACTCGAATGTGTAAAAATCTGTTAACCAGTTTACTGTGTAATTTAATTTAATCCTGACTTGTTCTCAGGATTAACTGTAACCTGTGGAACTTGTTTAACTTGCTTACTATGTAATTTCTGTAAATAGTCTGTTTGTAATATGTAATGCTGGTATTATGTAATGCTGTATCTGCTTACCCTTGGAGCTTTTCTCCCCGGGCCTCCACTGAAAATGGACATGCATCCAGTCGGACTATCCCGGTCAACAAATGTAAAATAAATAAAAATAAAAAATAAATGTTCTGAAATATAACAGCTGTACTCACATGTAGAACAACATCTTCTAGCCATTACACACAATCCACGGGAGTCATGAAGCTAATATATCTCTGTCTGTCTCATTATAGCTGTTGAAATACATCACAAACAACACATCCAGGCCGTCTTCCTTGAAAGTAAGGCAAAGGGACAACGCCCAAGTGAAGTACTCAGTTATACACTGCTTCTGCATGGTATTGGCTAATGGAGTAGCTGCACAGCTGATGTGCCTCTAATTATCTACTTTGGAACACCAATTGGTGGTCAGGATAGCACATGTTACCAATATTTAACTATAAAAGGATGGCTTATCACATATTCAAACCATCTGTATATACCAGCAGAACATTACAAAAAAGATTGAATCACAAACTGAAAAGGATTGAGGTAACAGTCAACGATGCCTCAGGCTACTAATAAGGTATGTAGAACACTCAGTATGTCTGTGTATGTAGTACCTGTTCTGTAATATTTAAAGTGTACGCAATGCATATAGTGGAAACAGTTATCTTGTAGTGATGTATTGTTGAGTATAGTAACACTTGTAGTATTTATGTGTGTACTGCTGTAGGCCACAAGGCAAACACCGCATACACCACAAGGGATGCTATATAAGGGCTTTAAACCCAACTAATCCTCACCAGCTGCTGCCAGTGGCAGGGTTGGTCCAACAAGTATGTGCTATAACAGGGGATAGTATATGTTGATATATTGTAACAGTAAGCATATGTATGGGTGCAATACTGAGAATAACATGTCAAAGGTTGTCCTACTGTGCAATTATGATATGCATTGTGGGTATTGTGCCATTAACTGGGTAATGTACAGTATTGTAGGCAGATATGTATTACAGGTTACATAACATTACTGTTATGTTAGGCAAACATTAGTTATGTCTATTGGCATTTACAATACACAATAACAGGATACATATGACTTGTAGTCACCCGACAGTTTAACAGCATGATAGCAAAGGAAGAGCTAGTTAACTATCCATGCATATAAGACATGCAATAAGTTCAAAGGTAGGTACTAGGCTGTCTGCCCATAGGATTTATAAGCTTAGCTAGAGTGTGTTGGCTCCTGCCACCCCCTTAGGTGAGTTTCCTGTGCCTCTGAACACCAGACCCATTAGTTCCCTTTGCCTCTGTCCAGCAGAGCCACTGCTGTGATCCCCAGGGTACATGTCTGTCTCTCATCCACCCGTCAAGGTTTCTCTTGAAAAGTGCTAGTGAGGGGCCCTGCCTGAAGTACATTGGAATTATGTTCCAAAGTATGGGGAGTCAATGGGTCAGGGAACTATCCATCCAGCAAGTTCTAGTCATCATTGTGGTTAGCTGTATATCCCTAGAGCATGTGGCTCTCAGGGGCTTCTGTTTAGGTGGAGCATATCCAGCAGTACTGGGTTGGACATGGGCCTTGTATGGCAAGCAGAGATCGCCTGTGAGTACGCGGTATGCAACCGAGTACAGCTGGAGTTTCTTTAGCTGGGCTGCATATGTTATCTGTTTGAGGTCAGTAATCATCTTGGTGTGGTATTGTTGTGGTCTTCCAAGCTGTTGCAGTTGTCTTGTAAGTTAGATCCCAAATGGAGTGTTGTATCCTTCAATGGGTCTAAAACGTCATGAGTAGAGAGGCACAATGGCCTCCTTTCTTCTGGATGCGAACCCATTAGATATTAGGGTGGCCACGTAGAAGGATATTTTAACCACCTTGGCAGTATGATTATTGAAGGAGAGATTGCTATCTACTGGGGTTCCCAGATCCCTTATTACCTTTTCTGTATATAAAGTACTTGCGCCTATGTGGTAGTCCATGGGTAATTGGTTTTATACAAAGGGGATGACTATGCACTTTGTGGCCTTCAGCTTGAGGCCATGATATTGACGCCAGGTATATGTCTCAGTGCGACCCTTCCGGAGGGTCTCTGTATCAGCTGGGGAAACAATAATGGCCCCTAGTTTGCAGTCGTCTGCAAACCTTTTCAGCCAAAGCCCTCCTGAGCTTGCCTGTACCTCAGAGAAGTATATACCAAACATGAGGGGTCCTAGGACTGAGCCCTGGGGGATGCCACTTGTAACTGGTCTACAGTCGGACCTAGGGTATGCAACTCCCACTGTGTGTGTGCTCTCCGTGAGCCACTTTGCAAACCATCTCATGACGTAGGGGTTAATGTTCAGGTGGATGGGTATGTCGATAATACCAGAATGAGGAATGGTGTTGAAAGCCTTTGAGAGATCAAGGTAGGCTGTGTGGATCTTCTTACCCTCATATAATGCCTTGGTAACTGTCTCAAAGAAGTCCACCAGGTTTAGGAGGCATGGTCTGCCCTTAACCAAGGCAAACTGGGAGGGGTCAAAGGTTTGGTGGTACCCAATGTCTCTGTGACTGAGATCCATGATGATGTTCTCCATAGCCTTGCAGACCAGGCTAGTCAGGGCTATAGGGCAATAAGTCCCATGGTCCATTGTGGCGACACCTTTGTGGAGTGGGATAACTGTTGCTGTGCACCATTCAGGGGGCACAATGCCTGATGCGAGGCTATTACTGAACATGGTGCATAGGTGGGGAGCCAGTACGTTCTGAAGTTAGTGTAAAATGCAGCCTGGGATGTTGTCTGGTCCCATGGATGCAGTGATATTGGCTTTAGAGTGTGCAGCTTTTACCTGCATAGTTGTGATTACAGGGACTCTGCATTCTTCCTGTATAAATATGGGCCCTTTAGGGGGTGAGAGCAGGCAAAGGTAGCACTGATCTTATCTGCCAGCATGTTGGCAATATCAGTTGGTTCTGTAATGTTTGTGCCTTTGTGCTGTAACTCAGAACAGATCTGGGTGTTGACATCGAGATATTTGACATAGCTATAGAATGCTTTGTGGTTGTTATTGGAATTAGTGGTGTTTTTTTTTTTCTGTAGCTAGCTTTGGAGGATCTTATAAGGGATCTCATCTTCTTACTGAGGCTGACCAGGGAGATCCTCTGTGCATGGGATTGTACTCTCTTTTGCAACAGTGTCTTCCTTCTGTTGTACAGTTTGTTTATGGCAGGGGACCACCAGATAGGGTTCCTTAATTAGGAGTATAGCATCTTGGTTCTGTTTGGGATAGCATGATCCATGCAGTCGTATAAGTGCTTATAGAGTGCATTTGTGTAGGATTCAGCAGTTGTAACTGTATTGTCCATCTGCATGGGTGTCATGAAGTTCACCACATCTGTCTTAAGAAGCATGAAGTTGGCTTTGTAGACATATTATACTGTGGTTCCCTTAGTGGGGGGTGGGGGCAGGATGTGAATGTCAAGGGTGTTTAGTTTATGGTCAGATCGGACCAATGAGTAGTTGACTTCAGGTGTGGAACACCGGTCACTCATGTTGGTAATGCCTAGGTTTAGGATACTGTTGTGCCTGGTGGGTGTGTGGCTAAGTTGATCCAGGGCATTGGTGTTTATGAATTCCAGAAAGCATTGAGCTAATGAGTTGGTATACGAGTGGTTTTCCCAGTTAATGGGGGGTAGGTGAAGTCGCCCATTAGTAGGGTGTTTGGTTGAACCCTAATAATTTCCAGTACATCAAGAAAAGAGGAGTGGGAATCTTGGGGCATAGTGGGGGCTCTATAGCAAGCTACGACTTGGATTGCAGTTTAGCCCACATGTAGTTGCACTTGGATAACCTCGGATGTATTGTGCTAAGCAACTAGCCTGGAGGGGTGGATATCCTTAATGAATGCGGTCACACCTCCGCCTTGGGTGTTCCGATCCAGGTTGCATGGTCAAAAAGTGTGCTATGATTTCTAGCCTGGTAGTGCAGGGGTGCTCTCTGGACTCTTGAACCAGGTCTCAGTCACTGCACAGATATTGATGTTCTCCATTACAAGGAATGCTTCGAGTGAGTGCATTTTGAGATTTAGACTTCCAGCATTGAGTAGCATTACCCTCAGTTTGTGCTTGCCTGTTCCTGTTATGGTGGTGAATATGTTATGTGAACCTTGCCTAAAGAAGGCACTATAGGGGCAGCAAGAGCCTTAGCCAGTATCCAGAATCCCAGGGGCGACAGGTGCAGGCCATCTGTGGCAAAGCATCGTGGTCTGTCGACCATGTCACCCCAAGCAGACAGATACTGGATCACCTTAGAATGACACCCAGAAGTTTAGCTAATTGTTGAAGTCAATCATTTTGTCCTCGTACTGCGGTAAAATTCTGGGCGATGGCAGAATGCTACTGAGGGCTAGGGTCATACCTGCCTGACCTACAATTTCTGAGAGCTCTTCCATGTCTCTTTTCAGATAGTCCAGGGAGGTACGTCTCAGGTCATTCACACCATCATGGACAATGACAGAGTCATATTTGTACTTGTTGTGGAGTGACTTGAGTGTGTGGGTTAGTTGGCGGATCCTGTTACCCTACATGCAGCTGACAGTAACCTTCTCCTTGTTTAGCCTGGTGAGTGGGACATCAGTGTGCCTTACTATAGAGTCACCTATGGCTAATGTGTTGGGTACGTTGATTTGCCTTATTGGCTGTGGTTGAGTGGCACACTGACTCTGTGGGTTATGTGCTATTGGGGCTGTGCTGGAGGATGGAAGCTGCTTGCATTTCTGCTTTGGAGGTCTCTGTTGCTGAGAGAGATTATTATTGAGAGCCTCCGCAAAAGTTTTTGTGTTACTATGTGTGGATTATGGTGGTGTATATTCAGTGAGATTATGTGATGAGTGTGGTGTGGTGCGAATGTTTACCTTTTTCACATGACTGTCAGGGTCAGTCTTGGTTGGAGTGAGCTCTACCTCCAGTTTGGTTAGATAAGTGCATCTCTCACAGGCTGTAGTGTTGGGTGGTAGGTGGAGAGGGTTGTCTGCGTACATGAGGCAATGTCTACATTGCCTCAAGATGTCAAGATTCATCAGATAGACAGGAGAGAACACTGGCAGCTGACTCTTGGACATGCCTGAATATAAAACTAATTTCCCCTAGATAACTGAGGAAAGTGAGTACAAGAGCTATTTTACTCTAAGCAAGTGAGAAAACTACGTACAAAACCTATTTACCTCTAGGTACTGAGGAAGATTGAGTGCTATAGTAATTAGTAGCTTACATAGTGCTTACAAGTTCCGAACAAGTGCTGAGCATGAATAAGCAATCCAGATAGGGTATTGGATAACATAAACACACTGTCCACCCCAACAGGCACACAATCATATATCCATGTACACTACAGAGCACCTGTAACCACAACTATGCAGGTACAGGCTGAATGGGACCTGTCCACATCCCAGGTTGTATCATACACACATGGCAAAACAAGTTGCTCTCCACATACACATCATGTAAAGCATAGCTTCATGTCAGGCTGTGTACACACTGAATGGTGCACACCAACATGTATCACAACCCACAAAGTGGGAGACACCACTGATAATGGGAAATACTGCACTACTACCCTGCTGAGTCTGGTCTGAAAGGCCATGAACCTTGATCAAATTATTTGATGTCAGCAGTACAGATGTAGATGACAGTAAGGTTGATTTCACAATGCATGTCATAACCTTGCCAGGTCATAGGACATCATCACCCATACTGTATTTCAACTACACTCAGTATACTAGATGTACGTTCCTATGTCACAGGAGTGTTTTGCAATGGGACTGCTGGCAGAACCAACACTACAGAAGGTGTGTACGTAATACATGCACATCAGACCAGTGCCAGCTACAGTAAGACAGGGTTAATTAATTGTACTTCCCCTCATTGTAGTCCATACCACACAGACTAACAGAAGGCATCTGCCTATTGAAATATGCAAATGACTATGACCTAGGAGCAATAGCTGACTCAGAGTGTTATGGACAACATACAGAAGGGGCTTTGTGGGTGAGGTGTGTGACATATGGCCACAATTTGACAGTTACATATTGCATTGTCACCCCTATGTTAATAACCCTGTACCCATGAAGTACCACCTAGGCAGTGGTCAACATAATATACACTGTGTGTAAGGGATGCAGCTGGGCAATTATCTTTCCTGTGATAGTTACATCACCACACCTGTCAGGTAGTCATATGTGGCAACCCTAATCATGACAGGGTGCCATCCATGAATATAGAGATCATTGTCCAGTCATACACAACACTCAAGTGACCCATATCAGATCACATATTTCCTTTAAGAGGTACTGGCCATGTTCAGATGGCCTACACCAGCCTTCCCATTCCCCATCTCCACTATGTAGCATGATGTCTACCTTGAATAAATCCATGTCCAACCCAGTGATGTTGGACATGTTACACATACACATCCTGATCTCAAACACATACTTCATGGACATCCACCTTCCTAGTCATAGGATCACCACATGCTGGACATATCCTTGTCCCATACACTTTAAATAGTCCTGCCATACTATGCATTCCTGTCCAGCAAAGCTGCACATCGCCCCCCTCTCAGACATGGTGTGATGACCGCATGGTAAATGTATCATTAACCCTGTGGATCAATTATGTGGCACTGCTCTACCTGGCCCCAGAGACCTGCCTGTCGACTACAGCTAGGTAACCTTTCATCCTAGATTCATACATGGCCCAGGGCATATAGCCTACTAGTTGACTTTGACTGTACATGCTATAGTTGATATCCATCCCTGCAAATACCATCTGGCTAGTCAGTATCCCATGTGTATCACATGTGCAACACAGGTGATACATGGCAGGATGTTGAATTGCTGTACAGTGCCATGTAGATGTATATGGCAAAACACTTACATGTAAAACCTTCCATGCGCAAGTCTGCAGGGTCACAGGTCATGTCCGTTAAGGCAGTGTAAGTCTTTATATATGACATATACACAGTGTCAAGGTCAACTGCATAAATGTGGACACATCCAGCCATGTGCTGATAGGTAGGAACACCAGTGCAGGCAAACAGACATGTCCACATCAAGACAGCATCCACATGGAGTATGAGCAATGTAATCAGGTGACACACACATATATGGTGATAATATCCATTCACCATTGTGTGTCACATGTGTGTGACACAAGCATGTCAGTGGTGTCAGTGTCATGTAGATTTGCAATGACAACTATTTAATCATAATGCATGCAATACACATGTATGTTCAGCTGTAGCTCTGTATGTCTCTGTGAGTTACTGTGACCTGTCTCCATCATTATGACTTCCAGGTATGCCGCATGCAAGGCTACCCCCTTATACCCACTTGGAAGATGAGGCCCTCATCCCATACCTACATGACAATCATGATATCCTGTTCAGCCATGTGCCACAGCATGCACAGCAGCAGGATTCCCTGTGGATGGAATTTCGCAGGAGGGTTAATGATGTGGGTGGCCACAACTGCACATACCAGCAGATGCGCAGACACTGTACAGACCTCATTAGATGGGCAAAACAGTGTGTGAATGCAATCACCAGGGAACAAGGTGCAATAGGTGGCGGGCTACCAACCCAGCCCCCCACTCACATGTACCGAGGAGCTACTGGCCAACCTGCGGACACCTGCAGAAAAACATCCACAAGCCTTAGCCGATATTGTGGAGGTGGGTGTCTCTCAACCACCAAGCATGGAGTTGCCTGGTAAGTCGCTACTGTACCTATAACAACTATATTCCATGTAGTTGCATGTGTCACTGTACAATATGTAATGTAACATCATATGCAAGGCATGTATACACACATGCCGCATACTATAGTATGCTACTCTGTGTATGCACATATGTGCATACACCATAGTATAGTCTATTGTACTGCTGTACGTGTTAACATGCACATTGCACCCTGTAGCTATCATACAGGCATGGATAATGCTCATACTGCTGTGTTACTCCTATTTAGGTACCTCTGGTGTTCCGCTGCGACAGCAGCCCATTGCAGGTGAGACTGTTATTATTTACCAGACATCTTAATGCACAGATCTATCTTCCATGTAGCCATTTACCACATGTACACATAATGTATGGTTCTTTCACAATATACAGGTCGGACCTGCAATGCATCACAATGGCTACCCATGTGCAACACTTGCAAACTATGTGAAACACCGACATGAAACCTCACAAACTGTCATTGTCAGATATGTGGACAGCTGTGCATACAATGGTGGAGGTACTGTTCACTGTAGGGACATGTACTATAGATCAGAATTACACATGTGGGGAATACAAACAGTACTACACAGTGAGCTGGAGTATGGCCAGCCCACAGGATTCACTGGTGTGGATCATAGCCCTGCTATGAATGTCACACAATGTGATGTGCTATCTTGACATGTCCATGACATCTAGTGGCCTGGCTGCAACACTGCCTAACTATCCTGAAAAACATATCCCACATACCAAACATACCACCCTTTGTCTGCATAACCCTGCCGTCAGTGGAGCATATGACATCTATGGGTGTATGTCATATGAGACAACACAGACATGTGAAATAGATGCCCATCACAATAATTTGGCCAACACATGTACAACATGTACACACATGGCCATGGAGGATGGCCAAAGACATGAATCAACACACACACAGTAGATGTGATGTGCTTTTGTGTACATCCTGTTGTACATTGGCTACACACGGTCCAACTATGGCCTTTGTGTAATGGTTATAATGCAGATATGGAACACTAGACATCCTACAGGCCTGTGCACATCTTGTGTAGGCGTGACATCAATCCACCACATAAGATGTGTTGAACATCTTGAGTGTGTCATGACATGACAGCAGTCACCTGTACAGTATCCACATCAGCCCACAGATACAGTACATTCCCCTTGCTGGTGTCAGACATCAATGTCATCCTTGCTCCCCATGTGTGTGTGTGTGTGTGTGTGTGTGTGTGTGTGTGTGTGTGTGTGTGTGTGTGTGTGTGTGTGTGTGTGTGTGTGTGTGTGTGTGTGTGTGTGTGTGTGTGTGGTACACAGATGTCATGTGGGACATGGTGTACTGATGAGTTCACCATGTCTGGTCATAGTTGCCAGGCAGCAGCAATATGGTTGCAGATGTGCAGGGGTGTCATCCGTTTACACTTCAGTGACCTATGTCACACATTCCACATCATGGTTTAGTGTGTATACACCTCAGTGACTTGGGTCACATTCCACAGTATATATGTATTGTATCTGAACACAGTCATGGCTATGAACTGTGTCTGTAACTCACACTGTATAGCAATAGAGATGCCTCATGATTCCCTGCAATGGCCATGCACATCAGCTAAACATGCAGTATATCTGTAGGGATGACAGACAACACTGCATTGGGACACCATTACCCCATTGTATATTTGACTGGACACCATTGTGTTAAACATGAATGCATGTCATTGCACACGTCAGCAGATCACGTCATACTACATGTGATTGTCAAGGTCATATGCCATACATCAGGCAGGTGTACTGTTAACCTGTGTTGGTCTACATGGTGTAACACAGGGATGTATGCTAACTACTACTATGATTGTGTAATTTGCATGCCTTCTGCTGTGACACATGCATGCTGTTGTGTGCAACCCAGAGATGTATGATAACTACCTCTGTTATTGTCTGCGCTGAATGCCATCTGCCGTATCACATGCATGTTGCATGCCTTCTGTCATATCACATGCATGTTGGGTGCCATCGTATTGTGTGTGTGTGTGTGTGTGTGTGCGTGTGTGTGTGTGTGTGTGTGTGTGTGTGTGTGTGTGTGTGTGGGTGTGTGTGTGTTGTATAGATTGTAATGTACAGTTCTTGTCTGCCCATCACAGGTGATGTAGGTGCGTTGCCCTCCTGTGGTCCATCTGATGTTAGTGTCCCCACAGACTCTAGCAGTGAAGATGAACATATGACTGAGGCACAGGCAGGGTTGTCAGGGGATGAATCTGCCATTGGTTGCCATTCCACCTATATCCCCCTCATCCCCGCACACAGATCTCATGCCTACACATACCCCATCAACAGTGGCCATAGAGGAAGGACAGTTGGCGTGTGGTAGCTTGGAACAGGAAAGTGTGGGGGCTATGGAAGGTGTGCCTGCACACCATGGTGTCAGCCAACTGACTAGTGATGCCCCACACAGGCACGTTGCCAGTGCTGCTCATAGGAGGACCATTGGCCAACATGCCCCTGCAAGACAGATCGCAGCAGCTGGTGTCACCAGACGCATGTTTCAGGCTGCAATGGAGGCACAGGCACATGCTGAATGGCACAACAGAGAAGATCAAAGGCTTCAGAGGGCTGCTGTCTGTTCTTTAAACAACATCCAGGCAATGGTAAATGCTCAACAGCAGATTGCTGAAGCTTTGGATAGACGATTGGGTGACATGGTTGGAGTCCATGACCATGGCATGACAATTCGCGAGCATGAGCTGTCTATGGTGGAACATCTGGTAGGGGTGAGGCATCAGGCATGAGAATGTAGGCCTGCTACATCATCTGTTTTGGGTCTACTTGAATGAGCTACCTCACATGTCCGCTCCCATAATGGTGGTAGCAGCAGCAGTGCAGCTGGTGCTGTGCTGTCCACACCACGACACAGCAGGCCACGTGCACGTGGCCCTGGATGGTCCCAACAGGGACACGGTTCCAGTGGACAAGTGTCATCAGACAGTACCCAAATCTGCACCTCTGCCTGGTAGTGCCCGTGCAACCACTGGCAGGCACAGGTCCCATGGCCGTGGCCGGACACCGTGAACTGTAAAACCTGGCCTGTACAGTCTGCAGCTGTCAATAATACCCCTGTGTAGGTCAGACACATGCCAGAACTGTGTTTATACATACACGCACACACTAGAAACATATGTAGGGCACCGCAACACACACATGCATAACATCCACACACGCCCAATTAGATCAAAGGCCTTAACCCACACACATGATGTCATCTAATGGTGCAGCCTAGGCCTCTGGCAAACATTATCACCCTGTGCATATGATGATGCCTGTGCCACATCCCTGACATCCACACCATTGGTGCAGGGACATGCTCATATGGTCTGATGCACAGGTGAACAGACTAGGAAGATAAGTGTAGTTAACAATTGTTGAGTACTGTTGACAGGCAGCAGACATACCATGTACTACAGGTGTACAATGCATTCCGTACTGTTAACAGTATGTGTCTTGTGTAACAACAGTAACTGCATGTTGGTCATAATGTTCTGCTTTCCTCCTTCAGGTCTAATTGCCCATGCTGGTGGAAGTCAGTGTTTGCTGTTAGTGTCCCATATGGAAATGTGGACTACTCACAGGTATGTATGAATGTACTAGCATGCACCTTTTAGCTGCCATATCAGAGTGAGAATGTCCCACATTCCAAACACGTCTACTGATCCAAGAGCATTATAGCTGTGCATTAAACTACTGTGGCTACAGATGTGACATCCATACTGGGTGACATCACAGGTACAGTTACATGGAGTGGTGAGGTAAGAGAGTGGTCTAGCTGATTACAAGGGTAGAGGCCAGTGGGAAGAGTGATGCCTCATTGGGAATCAGTAATACACGGTCACATGACAGGATGCCAACACACAACTGCACCCACACACTCAGGTATTGACACACATGTATTCAGTGAAACAGTCACACCCACACACTCACGGATTCACCGATACAGTAACACACACTCACACACAGTTGCTACTGTTGAGGTGGGGACCCCTGCCTATGTGCAAAACATCATTATAGTACTGTGCACCTACATGACACGCCACAGAGAATACACATGTACAGGTAGACAGTATGGCCTAAGATCGTGGACATCAACACGGATAGTAGATTGCATTGCCTGGATGGGTGAGGGGTCTTATCAGTTCAGTATGGTAACATATATCCTCACTCCAGGGACCAGACAGCCATACACACACACACACACACACACACACACACACACACACACACACACACACACACACACACACACTGTGGCATTCACTATTGAATACACCTATGTCACTCACATACAGATACCTCACATGTGTGAGATACACGCCCCTGCCTATGTCCTGCTTTCCACATTGCAGTCTGTACATATGTCTACACTAGTGTACAGGAGAGTGAGTAACAATTGAGATGTATTCCCCACCAAACGTGACATATATGGACACACATGCAACAACACATGCCAGTACTGTGAATCAAACACCTGCCTAGCTCATGATATGGATGACAGACTTACAGCAGTATTGCACGCGTTACAAAGTGTACTGCCGCTTCCTTTGGCAACAGTGCTGATATACGCACACAGGAAGTCTTAACTGTTACAGGTGTCAAGTGATTTACCTTCGGTGTCACCCCAACCGCTGTCTATGTTGTGTGTTATGCCCTTCAGTTAATGAAAGCATTGCTTACTGGTTACACAGGTTATTGTAGGACCACTTGTGACACACCCTTGGGCTGTCCTCAGCAAACATCCATCTGCAAAGATGTCTCACCACTTAGTTATTTCCACACATCTGTCCATACCTAAGATACATCTTTCCATGCATTCAGCATATCACCATATATAGTTGGCAATGCTGAGGCTGCATTGCAACTGCATGATGTACTAAGATACACGTCACCTGCATACATCAGCAACTGCACATGCATGGTATCTGAACGCACACCACTACATGTACATGTGTGTAGGTCCTACAATCCTGTCATTTGGGCATGTTTGTAGGCATTGCAATTGGTGGACATGGGTAACGACATACATGACACATGGACTGTTGTATGATATGATAGGTGTAATGGGTGACCGGTACAGAGGGAATGTTACTCTGTCAACATTGATATCACACCTTATGTACTATTAGCATTCAGCAGCCATGGACCTACATTCCATGTGCATGTGTGTAATGGCTGTAGCCACCTGTCTGCACAAAGGACAACAACAGCTATGCTATTTACATGTATGTTGTGTGTGTATGGCATGTACATATCCAGAGCAGGTACATGTATGTCATATCCAAACATGAGGGTGTTTACTGGTGTACAGCAACAGTCATCTGCTAATGTTTTAAATAACCAAGGGCCCCTGGTATGTGTACAGCTGACCTGGTTACAGACAGTGGTATCATTGCATTGCATAACTCATGATGCAACTGTGTCAGTACATGGGTACTCTCTACAGTTGATGTAGAGCTTGGTACAGTCCACTGGTCAAGGGTCACATGGTGGTGTACTCATAAATGTCCCACAACATGTATGGATGTGTGTTGGTGGTCCGAGGGCATGGTGCTGTCTGAGGTTTACAGCCTAAAATGCAATATTTGACACTGTGTCCTGCACCTGACTCATCTGTGATGCCTTTCGTGAGAGTACAGGTCAGTACATGTGAGTGGCCTCTATGTATATGGGGACACCACCACCTGGAGCAGTCCGTACCTGTGTTATGGCCCAGATATCTGGTTCTGAGGTATATGGTGGTAGTGCTATTGTGCACTACAGAGCCTTCAGTCAGGTGTTTCTCACTGCACAGATGTCAGTACTCCCCATTGTTGGATCTACAGTGAGCAGCTGTGATTATGGATGCTACACATCTAGCACTGGTTAGCATAAGCATACAATGCAGTTGTCCTTTAGATGTCAGGGTGTTATCCTGTGTTTAGGACATTTGACTTGGAATGGCACTATATGGGTGAATGTGACTTGGGTATTACCCCCACTCCCTTGAATCATGGATGAATGTGATATGTGTCAAAGGCCTGTCTACACTCAATCATGTCATTCCAGAATGACAAACACTGGACAACCTCGTACTTACAGCAGGACATTGGCTCATTGTGTTGGTCAAGCAGTTGCCACTCCTAGCAAGGCTAATTGTGTTGGTCAAGCAGTTGCCACTCCTAGCAAGACATCACTGTTAGTGGTGGTATTGTGCTTGGTATAAGATGGCACATCTAAGGTGATGGATAGCAGTAGACGTTGTGTATAAGATCGGTGTCAGATATATGTAGAGCAGCGTTCCTGCTAACAATGACAACTACTAACACCAGAGTCCATTACAATGTGTTCTTTACATCTAACTGTAATAGCATGGCCACTGTGGCCTTCCATGTTTAGAATCAGAGTGCATCCCAGACAGCCCTGTGCTACTAAGTGTATGAGCATGCCCAGTATAACCTTGTGTAGCTGGACACATAGTGTATTCCGAACAGCCCTATGCTACTAAGTGTGTGAGCATGCCCAGTGACACCTTGTGTCAGTTATGTGCCTCTATGTGTATGAGCATGGTCATTGTAACCCTGTAAAGTGATAGTAGTCGTCCATTCCACAGATGGACATACTCCAGGTCAGGATGGATTCCTACTTTAAACACACAGGGTTCACAGGTATGTACATCTTAACTGCCAGCATCCCTGTTGATGTCCGCATTCCTAGAAGGTCATAATGACAGCCTTGAAATGTGTATCTTGTGTGGCATGACTCATAACTATGCACAATTGTAACAGTGATCTGAAGATATGCAGGTGTTCCATTCCCACCACTGGCGTGTGTGTTTGTCCCCGTCTGCATGAGGACTGAATAATGTGTTTAGACTGCTCACACTCCATACAATTCCTATACCCACCTTTGGTAAGGCTGATGATGTCAACCACCTACAAATACACCTCTGGGAGTGCTGTGTCCCAGTAATCTCAGTAGCGCATTCTGTAACTGCGTAATGCTGTAGTGTAATAAAATAGTTAGGTCGTGTTCTAATCCCAGACTTACCAAGTGTTTGTGTCTGTGTGTCTGTGTCTATGTGTGTGTGTTTGTTCCCGTCTGCCTAAGGACTGAATAATGCTTTTAGACTGCTAACACTCCATACAATTCCTATATCCACCTTTGGCAAGGCTGATGATGTCACCCACCTACAAACACACCTCTGGGAGTGCTGTGTCCCAGTAATCTCGGTAGCGCATTCTGTAACTGTGTAATGATATAGTGTAATAAAGTGGTTAGGTTGGTGTTCTAATCCCAGACTTGCCAAGTATGTGTGTGTGTGTGTTTGTCCCTGTCTGTCTGAGGACTGAATAATGCTTTTAGACAGCTCACACTCCATACCATTCCTATACCTACCTTTGGCAAGGCTGATGATGTCACCCACCTAGAAATACACCTCTGGGAGTACTGTAACCCAATAATCTGGGTAGCGAGTTCTGTAACTGCATAATGCTGTAGCGTGCTAAAGTACTTAGGTCAGAGTTCTAATCCCAGACATGCCAAGTGTGTGTGTGTGTGTGTGTGTGTGTGTGTGTGTGTGTGTGTGTGTGTGTGTGTGTGGGTGTGTGTGTGTGTATGTGTGTGTGTGTTTGTGTGTGTGTGTGTCTGCTTGTGTGAGACAAGTACAGTGCTTTGTAGAGTATGCACTCTCTGTACAAATCACATGACCACCTTTGTCATTCCTGCTGTTATCACCCACCTAGGTATACACCTGTAGGCGTGCTGCAACCCAGTATTCACCGTAGCGTGTGCCCTAAAAGCGTATTGCTGCAGGGTGATACGGTAGGTAGGGGTTCATATACAGGACATAGCAAGTGTGTGTTTGTCAGAGCCTGTGTAGAGGTGGCTGTGAGTGTCTTACCATTGGACATGTTGGGGAGCAGATTTTGTAGTTTTCCTATATGATGTCCGTCTTATGACACATTGGCCGCCTCACAAGGAGTACAGCTGTCAGTCAGCCACGGGACGGTGTTGGCACGCCATACCCCTACATCTGGCAAAAGGTCTGGTGAACAAAGTATGCAACCCTACTAGTACCTGGTATATGTCTTGCACCCATGTGCCATGTAGAAACAAACTTGCCGAGGATATCCCGCTATGTTGCTAGTACCATGCACATTGATGACAGATAGCAGGCATGGTGTGAATGCAGTGGCCTGCAGAGGACATGGCACTCTGTACAGCGATACAATAGGCACATATATGCGGACATTGTGCCTTCACTATGTTCCACACTGGTTGCCTGCAACATATGTGGTGCCATCAAATGTGATCCACAGAGCCCATACAATGCTGTACACATGTGCCCTGTATGAACCAATGCCACTGACACCTGGGAATACCTGTATCATACTATCAATGCAGGTGCAGAGTCAACCTGCTCACTATAAGCAGGTTTCACCACACCAAGCCAGTATTGGCATATCGAGGGATAACAGGCTGTGTACACATGTGCCTGCCAAACCAGGTACACCTGTACATGTCACTGTACAGTATTGTGGGACATGCACATCCCAGGCAATGTCCATGTGAAGGACTATCAAACACAGACATGGCATGCATTGCAAAGCTATGGCCATACACACTGGTAACCAGGATGTCAGGGCAGATCATGCAGCACCCATCTGTGTGGGACATTGAAGACACTACACCCTTGCACTGCACACCATTGTCGGGTGATGCAATGCCAAGGATTACCCCTCACCCAGCCTTCTACAGCCATCTTGCACAGCCAACCACTACACACCCATGAAGCATTGCATACATGCATGTTAGTACTGGCACCTTGTGTCTGCATGTGGGTTATGATGCTCCCAGCCACAGTCATTTCCAGTATAACCCTTGTTGGCATACCAACAGATGTCAAACACTTTCACATGCCCTAGCCCATAGATCCTCCAGATATCCCCTGTGGTGCATGTAGTCCTGTGCATTACTGCAGTGTGGCAAACTAAGTAGTTAGGTTGTATATTTGTGGCCCTGGCAAAGAGTGTCAATGCATGTCCATTAGAGAGTGTGGTTGTGGTGACAATGGCATCCGTTCATGTGAACAGCCATGTGTGCCACACCTAATGTATGTCTACTATATCTCTGTTGCAGATGTCACTCACCTACACACATATATGTTCTTACAGCACAGCAACATGTCGCCTTTGTGGCACATGTAGTAATGTCATGCACATGTAATAGTAATGAGTAGTCAGTCAGGGGTTTGACCCCTGTACTGTTAGGCGTGTGGCAGATGATGCTTAGGTTATGTCTCCAAGCCCTTCTCTGGTGTACTTTGCCTGTCCCACCCACGCACTCTCTGGTGGATGTGAAGGAGTGCACCTGTTCAGCAGCAGCATGTGTATTGTAAGTGATGGACATGGTCAGGTGATGGACTCTGCACCTATTGCAGTCCTCCTCTAGCTAATTGCATGTGGAACAGCTGTGATGGTGTTCCCATAGCCATTTGCATGATAAACACAGTACACTATCTAGGGAAAACATGTTAGTATTTGGCCATGACAGTCACTGTGAGTAGTTCCTGGTTGTGGTGCTCTGACACGACATCACAGATGATATCTGGATGTACCTCAAACATTATACACAGTGGGAAATAGCCTAAAGACAGGAGGGTGATATGCCACACATGACTACAACATATAAGTGTAGCTATGCTGCATTGAGACTACTGCCTGTTTAACATGTGTGTGGCAATGGCTATTCTGCATGTTTTAATACAGACATGACAGTATTCTGATCATGAGGGACCCCCATCTGTAGGGCCATCTGTGAACTGGTTAGTGTGTGCAACCATTTCTTTCCTGTGTTACACATTGGACACCCATCTGTGCACATCAGAAGCATAGTGTGAGGATTGCAGACAGTACATGATGATAGGGATGTTACTGCCATCACATCCCTGACTGGACATGTGTCACATGAAACAGTGGTATGACAGACACTGTCTGGGGTTCCCAGTGACAAGCCAATAATGGGCAACACATCTACTACACATTGTACAGATGGCATGAAATATATATGTATGTGTTGTGCTCCCTCTGCAAATGTATACCATCTGTAGTGTTGGGTTGATGGTGATATCTCTGCATAGTGTTGTACATAATCATGTATGCTGATGCCTATCACTAAGCCATATGTGGGTTTAAACTGCAACACCATAGGCTGAATGGGTTGGGAGATCCCAGCAGAACCTCCTGTCCCACTTCAGCTGACCATGGCACCAGGCACTGGCACATCTGGCACCCAGCCTTGGACATCAGCCTCTGTTAGCTCTGCGCCACCTTCTGGTTGTACCACCACTGAGGATGGAGCATGTCCCCCCTGGGAGCAGGACCAGGCATGTACATGTCTGCTGTTGTGCGGTCCCAGACGTGTTGCGTTGGGGGCTCACTAAGGGGTTCCGAAGCCAGATATGCAAGCTCAAGGGCAGAGTCACATTTACAGGGTGATGCTGCCCCTCCTGGACAGCCCCCCAGCACTGCCTCCTTTGCAGCTGTTTAGGTGCAGTGGCAGCTGCCCATGGCTGGGGACCTCCATCCCACTGTTCCCATGGGCTTGTGAATGCCAAACACCCATCCCCGTCTGCAGTGTATCCCCCAACATGTGTCATATACCAACCCTGTATGGTGTCATGTCTGTGATCCTACCCTACCTATCCTCCACGGCCATACCTACACTTCTTCCCCTACATCCGATCCTCACCTATGGAAACATAAGGCCAATCAACTCCTAGGACAACATCTGCCCTATACATAGCTGTCCATTTCACACACATGCCGACTGGACACATGTAACCCTTGTAATATGCATCACAACATACTCCTGTTATCCTCACCCCTGTCCCTCAGGCACACGATCCTGGTATGCACATCACTCATAAATGGTCCAGGTACACGTGATGTGTACGACCCCATTGTACACACAACACTACCAGTCCCTCTATGGTTACCCCATTTACCTTTATCATGATGATGATTTTGCACACAACACCTTGCAAGAGTACTGTTCACAAATAATGATTGAACAGGTACTGTTGTGTTAATGTACATTACATGCACAGAGTGATGTATGCGACCAATGTACAACTATTTGCATGTATGACTGACACATGTCTGTCTGAGGGAGTCTTGAGATCACATATAACAACACCACTACATAATAAAGGCATCACTGGTGTTCCCAGTTTCATTCGTTTGTAATGTTTTGTTGACACATGGCATGTTTGTGATATAACGCTATATATGTATGTACCTATATGCTGGACATAAACACTCACATATAAATCTACATGATGGGATACATTCCTATACTGTTGAATGACTGCACTGTATGATATGTTTGTGGTACTGTCTGTTGTCTGTATATCTGCCATGGCATATTGGTAATTCACATTAGCTGTGTGTGAAGGGTCCTGGTTCCTAGCCTTGCAGAGGATGTTTATTTAGTTGCAGGGCAGAACAAGGCCATTGGATAATGGAGGGAGTAAGGCACATTAAAGCAGTTGGGAGCAGGTGTTTAGGATATCCCGCTATGTTGCTAGTACCATGCACATTGATGACAGATAGCAGGCATGGTGTGAATGCAGTGGCCTGCAGAGGACATGGCACTCTGTACAGCGATACAATAGGCACATATATGCGGACATTGTGCCTTCACTATGTTCCACACTGGTTGCCTGCAACATATGTGGTGCCATCAAATGTGATCCACAGAGCCCATACAATGCTGTACACATGTGCCCTGTATGAACCAATGCCACTGACACCTGGGAATACCTGTATCATACTATCAATGCAGGTGCAGAGTCAACCTGCTCACTATAAGCAGGTTTCACCACACCAAGCCAGTATTGGCATATCGAGGGATAACAGGCTGTGTACACATGTGCCTGCCAAACCAGGTACACCTGTACATGTCACTGTACAGTATTGTGGGACATGCACATCCCAGGCAATGTCCATGTGAAGGACTATCAAACACAGACATGGCATGCATTGCAAAGCTATGGCCATACACACTGGTAACCAGGATGTCAGGGCAGATCATGCAGCACCCATCTGTGTGGGACATTGAAGACACTACACCCTTGCACTGCACACCATTGTCGGGTGATGCAATGCCAAGGATTACCCCTCACCCAGCCTTCTACAGCCATCTTGCACAGCCAACCACTACACACCCATGAAGCATTGCATACATGCATGTTAGTACTGGCACCTTGTGTCTGCATGTGGGTTATGATGCTCCCAGCCACAGTCATTTCCAGTATAACCCTTGTTGGCATACCAACAGATGTCAAACACTTTCACATGCCCTAGCCCATAGATCCTCCAGATATCCCCTGTGGTGCATGTAGTCCTGTGCATTACTGCAGTGTGGCAAACTAAGTAGTTAGGTTGTGTATTTGTGGCCCTGGCAAAGAGTGTCAATGCATGTCCATTAGAGAGTGTGGTTGTGGTGACAATGGCATCCGTTCATGTGAACAGCCATGTGTGCCACACCTAATGTATGTCTACTATATCTCTGTTGCAGATGTCACTCACCTACACACATATATGTTCTTACAGCAAAGCAACATGTCGCCTTTGTGGCACATGTAGTAATGTCATGCACATGTAATAGTAATGACTAGTCAGTCAGGGGTTTGACCCCTGTACTGTTAGGCGTGTGGCAGATGATGCTTAGGGTTATGTCTCCAAGCCCTTCTCTGGTGTACTTTGCCTGTCCCACCCACGCACTCTCTGGTGGATGTGAAGGAGTGCACCTGTTCAGCAGCAGCATGTGTATTGTAAGTGATGGACATGGTCAGGTGATGGACTCTGCACCTATTGCAGTCCTCCTCTAGCTAATTGCATGTGGAACAGCTGTGATGGTGTTCCCATAGCCATTTGCATGATAAACACAGTACACTATCTAGGGAAAACATGTTAGTATTTGGCCATGACAGTCACTGTGAGTAGTTCCTGGTTGTGGTGCTCTGACACGACATCACAGATGATATCTGGATGTACCTCAAACATTATACACAGTGGGAAATAGCCTAAAGACAGGAGGGTGATATGCCACACATGACTACAACATATAAGTGTAGCTATGCTGCATTGAGACTACTGCCTGTTTAACATGTGTGTGGCAATGGCTATTCTGCATGTTTTAATACAGACATGACAGTATTCTGATCATGAGGGACCCCCATCTGTAGGGCCATCTGTGAACTGGTTAGTGTGTGCAACCATTTGTTTCCTGTGTTACACATTGGACACCCATCTGTGCACATCAGAAGCATAGTGTGAGGATTGCAGACAGTACATGATGATAGGGATGTTACTGCCATCACATCCCTGACTGGACATGTGTCACATGAAACAGTGGTATGACAGACACTGTCTGGGGTTCCCAGTGACAAGCCAATAATGGGCAACACATCTACTACACATTGTACAGATGGCATGAAATATATATGTATGTGTTGTGCTCCCTCTGCAAATGTTTACCATCTGTAGTGTTGGGTTGATGGTGATATCTCTGCATAGTGTTGTACATAATCATGTATGCTGATGCCTATCACTAAGCCATATGTGGGTTTAAACTGCAACACCATAGGCTGAATGGGTTGGGAGATCCCAGCAGAACCTCCTGTCCCACTTCAGCTGACCATGGCACCAGGCACTGGCACATCTGGCACCCAGCCTTGGACATCAGCCTCTGTTAGCTCTGCGCCACCTTCTGGTTGTACCACCACTGAGGATGGAGCATGTCCCCCCTGGGAGCAGGACCAGGCATGTACATGTCTGCTGTTGTGCGGTCCCAGACGTGTTGCGTTGGGGGCTCACTAAGGGGTTCCGAAGCCAGATATGCAAGCTCAAGGGCAGAGTCACATTTACAGGGTGATGCTGCCCCTCCTGGACAGCCCCCCAACACTGCCTCCTTTGCAGCTGTTTAGGTGCAGTGGCAGCTGCCCATGGCTGGGGACCTCCATCCCACTGTTCCCATGGGCTTGTGAATGCCAAACACCCATCCCCGTCTGCAGTGTATCCCCAACATGTGTCATATACCAACCCTGTATGGTGTCATGTCTGTGATCCTACCCTACCTATCCTCCACGGCCATACCTACACTTCTTCCCCTACATCCGATCCTCACCTATGGAAACATAAGGCCAATCAACTCCTAGGACAACATCTGCCCTATACATAGCTGTCCATTTCACACACATGCCGACTGGACACATGTAACCCTTGTAATATGCATCACAACATACTCCTGTTATCCTCACCCCTGTCCCTCAGGCACACGATCCTGGTATGCACATCACTCATAAATGGTCCAGGTACACGTGATGTGTACGACCCCATTGTACACACAACACTACCAGTCCCTCTATGGTTACCCCATTTACCTTTATCATGATGATGATTTTGCACACAACACCTTGCAAGAGTACTGTTCACAAATAATGATTGAACAGGTACTGTTGTGTTAATGTACATTACATGCACAGAGTGATGTATGCGACCAATGTACAACTATTTGCATGTATGACTGACACATGTCTGTCTGAGGGAGTCTTGAGATCACATATAACAACACCACTACATAATAAAGGCATCACTGGTGTTTCCAGTTTCATTCGTTTGTAATGTTTTGTTGACACATGGCATGTTTGTGATATAACGCTATATATGTATGTACCTATATGCTGGACATAAACACTCACATATAAATCTACATGATGGGATACATTCCTATACTGTTGAATGACTGCACTGTATGATATGTTTGTGGTACTGTCTGTTGTCTGTATATCTGCCATGGCATATTGGTAATTCACATTAGCTGTGTGTGCAGGGTCCTGGTTCCTAGCCTTGCAGAGGATGTTTATTTAGTTGCAGGGCAGAACAAGGCCATTGGATACGGAGGGAGTAAGGCACATTAAAGCAGTTGGGAGCAGGTGTGCATGGGTTTGCGTGGTGGTAAGCACTGCTGACCTCTGGTTACAGCTTCTTACACTCAGTTAGCCTCTACATTGCTTTACCAGTGCAATACTCACATAGTGGTAGCCAAACAGGCTTACACCCACTCGCTCCCGCACTTGCAAATGCACCGACATTGGTGCTTGTATCTGACACTCACACCCCTGGCTGGGAGCGAGGACCACAATATTACCTTGTGATGCCTATTACATTGGACTACATGACTTACAGTATCGGGAATGGCTGCCCATTAGGCGATGGCATGGCATTCGACTGTACGGAATTGGCGGCATGTCCAGTGAATTAATCATATTTGTGTGTTCCTCATACAATCTGCTCTTGTCTGGCTGATACATGGGAAACGAGATTCTTCAATACAGACAAGTAATTGGGTTTTGGGAGCCACATCCATCAGCTGAGTCATGCTAACGCATACCTATTATAGGTTTGCCACCTTTTCAATTGGCCAAGGTCGGAATTTAGGGTTAACACCTGTCCCACTTTGTGAGGGACAGTCCTTCTTTAGGCAGTTGTGTCCTATAAAATAATCAAGACATAGCAAATGTCCTGAGATTACTGGACAGAATTATATCCTATGTTTCTTTAATAGTTACATTAAACAGTTATTTTATATATGAAACCTCTATATATTATGTGAAGTAGCATAAGCAATTCAAATGTTACTAGAATAAGCTTTTATTTGTGCAAA